>NW_027475162.1:600000-790417 GCF_051020985.1 Nomia melanderi | reverse complement strand
GATTCTCGGCTTTATGGCTAAGATCAAAGTGAATTGGAATAACACAAATCCAGATCGCTCCTCGGCTTTGTGGCTAAGATCAAACTGTACTCCCATAACACTCATCCAAATCGCTTCTTGGCCTTCTGGCTAAGATCAAAGTGTAGTCGATTAACCCATATCCAAATCGCTGCTCGGCCTTATGGGTAAGATCAAAGTGTACTGTCATAACACACATCTAGATCGCTCCTCGGCCTTATGGCTGAGATCAAAGTGTACTCTCATAACACACATCGAGTTCGCTTCTCGGCCTTATGGCCATTTATTTATCATTTCGTCTATATAACTATTAATGTTCTATCTATCTTACTCTGTTTATTTAACTACTTATTTATTTAGTTATTAACTCATTTAATTATATTCTTTTCCTGGTTTTTATTTATCTATTTACTTAACCATTTCAAACATACTGACTAACGATATATTTGTCTATTTAGTTACATATTTTTTTCTTTTTTCTTTCATTCTACTTACGTATTTATTTATTTATGTACACATTTATTTATTCACATATTTATCTATGTACATATTTATTCATCTACATATTTATTTATTTACATATTTATTTACATATCTGTTTATTTTTTCTTTCTGAACTAACTACGAGATTTGGTAACGATTTCTTAATTAGTGATGTGACACTGGTTCTAATTATTCATCAATTTGGTACTCTTTCTTTTATTTTTCTTTAATTTTTTTATATTTCTGATTTTTTTATCCCAGTTTATTTATTTATCTATTTATTTATTTATTTATTATTTATTATTTATTTATTTATTTACTTGATTATTTTATCTATCTGATCTATTCATTTTAATCATTCCCTGCCTCAACCGCCTACTCTAATTCTATACTAACCGCTTCTCTATAACTGCACTTCCGCGCATGCGCCCTAATTAAAATGCGAAATAGCCGCTACTGAGATGCTTTTAATCGTATTTATATTTATATATCTATTTATTTTATTTTATTTTTGTGCTGTTTTCTATGGCGAAGGCCGGGGCACAGTAGAGCCCGGATTTGACTAGGAACTACATATTATGTACATATTTAACCACTGAATTGTATATATTGAAAATTACCTTTAGCTATATATCTACACTTATATTTATTTTGTCCATATTTATTTATGCTATGTATATTTGTTTATTTAATCTTTAATGTTTATTCTCGCTTATTTCTGTTTGGTTATTTATTTTATCTATTTATTTATTTATTTATTTATGTATATTTATATATTTCTGTGCCTCTTCTTTTCTTGTTTATATTTATGTATGCTATGTATATTTGTTTATTTAATCTACGCTACTATTATTTATTTATTTATATAATTTATTCTAGTTTGGCTATTTATTCGATTAACTATCTACTTCCACTAGTATATACATATTCAGACTCTTGCTAGATTCATATAAATGCTAAGGTGTTTATGAGATAAGAGCCACCGCCGATTGAGATCTGAAAATAGCGACAGACGCTATAGAGTTATATCAACTATTTTGCCTTCGCCATAAAGGCGCTACTATGTATCCACCCCCAGCCAAACAATGTAAGGCTGGGGGAACATTCTTTGTGAATAAAGCGCTTTTTATCTGTTCTTATCAGCTTAATATCTGATACACTCCGCATCGCGGAGTCAGAAAATTAACCCGATTTTTGGATTCAGGCGGATCACTAGGGCTCGCTCCACTTCCGCCGTGAGTCGGTCCGGCACTTCAGTGCCGCCAGAAACGGCTCAATTAGCGCTGCTAATTAGAGCTCTTATTTTTTTTCACCTGCTGGACCGACTCGGGACTCCAAAGAGTAAGCCCCTTAATATTCTGGCTCCGCGAAGTCCCGAAATCTCGGTAAATTCACCCGCCGCGGTACTACGCAACAGTGCGGGCCGAGTTGCGATCGGGCGTGTGCGCGGCAAGGTCTGTTCACGATCAGTGCTCGAGGTGTTGTGCGGTAAAGTGTGATAAAGTGCCTTCGCCACGGGACCGGATCAAGCCTGCGCGGGAGTACACCTGCGCCGCCCACCTGCGCGGGAGGATCACCTGCGCATCACCACCTGCGCCGCCCACCATCCTGCTTCCGTGGACAACCGAGGGAGAGGACGACCAGGGTCTACTGAGGGTCTAAGAGGGTCCTAGGACAACCAGCCCTCTATTTGGACGCCAACAACCACCACAGGCCAACCCCATCAGCCCTGGTCTTCCTCTACGTGGGTCACCCAACACCGCTACGACCCACCAGGACTTGGCCATCGGCAACCCCGACGGGAAGGACGGCTCGCCTGATCCACGTCTACCTCCGCTGGATCAGGAATCAGGAGCGAGGTGTTATTCCCCTCGGAGAGAGCTCCTGCATCGCTGGACTCCTGCGCCGAGTGAGTCTCTCTTCTCTTTCTATCCCCCCGGCAGTGAGGAGGGTAACGCAGCCGGTCTCCAGCCGTCTGCGGTGCTCGAATCATCGTCGGTAGTCCTCTACCTTACCCCTACGCGTCCACCCACTCCTCCGATCTCTCTCATCCGTTGAAGTGTATCAACGGACCGGGACGCGTGAGGTCCGAGTCGAGTGGCGCCTCCACTTCCTTCTTTTCCCTTCAGTCACCGCCCGCGT
This sequence comes from Nomia melanderi, assembly GCF_051020985.1. Taxonomy (NCBI): domain Eukaryota; kingdom Metazoa; phylum Arthropoda; class Insecta; order Hymenoptera; family Halictidae; genus Nomia; species Nomia melanderi. Next base: position 787,774 of record NW_027475162.1, on the reverse strand, counting down.
GGAGGCTGACTCCACTCACCCGTTAGTTAGTGCAGTCCTCGGTGGAGTGGGTGATTCCGTCGCTCTTCCTCCATCGAGATCGCTGCACTCCTTCGTAACCGTCACCTGTTAGTCTCCCTACCGACTGCCACGTCGGAGGCTGTCATTTTTCCAGGCAGTCTTCGACACCGGACTTAGTGCCGGCGGAGTCAGTAGGGTGTTAGCGCGTGGCGGTATTCCTTCTGTCGCTTTGGACTTAGTTTTCTCTTCTCTTCCTCTGTTATTCCCACTCTGTCTATCCTCCCCGTTTCGCCTCGCTGTGGCACTTAGAAATATTTGCCACAGCAACTCTGTCTCTTCTTCTGTCTCACTTAGCGTAGGACTTAGTCTTAAGAGCGATGCAGGACCGCGGTGATAGTGCGTCAGTCACCTCCTGCACTACCGAGGGGAGTAATAATCTCGCCCTGGTGACTCCCTTCCCGGCGGAGTTCCGATGCCCTGCCTGCTTCGGTGTCCCCGGGATCAGGATGAGTGGCGTGTACAAGTCCCACACGGATTTGACAAAGCACGCCCGGAAACATCATCCGGGCGTTGTATTGACGTACAAGTGTCGTGAGTGCAGCTTCACCGGCGATGGGAGGTATCCTCTCAAGGTGGAGAGGCTGCACCGCGACTTTTTACACAAATCCGACCAACAGAACAATCCGTGTGGGACTTGTACAGTTCCCGTGACAGGTTCGACCGGTTGGAGCAACACCTCTCGTCGGGGGAGTTCCGCGTTATTCGCCTCCGTAGAACCGCGCGCTGTTGCGTTAGCTGCTGCCAATTTGGCGGCCCAGTCCCCGCCCCCGCAAACGACGTGCGCCGCGACGTAGCCGCCCACCCACACCCTTTCTACGACGAGGGATTCAACGGGGACGGCAATCACCACCTGCTCGACGCGGCGCACAATGGCGGCAGCGGCAACAACAACGGCAAAAGCTAAAACATCTGCAACTACGACGGGGACAACAACGAGGACTACGAGGACGACGACGAAGACGACGACAACGAGACCGGCGGCTAGGGGGGGGGGGGGGGGCAAAGCGCGGCCCTGAAGCCGGTCCAGCACTCCCACGCTAACCATCACCATTGGGCCGACTACCAGCGCCCGGCCCGCGCCCCCGACCCCTCGCCCCACAACCAATCTACACCAAACCCAAGGGAACGCTACCGGTCAATAAGAGCGGCAGCCCGCCGCGGCGATCGGGGTCGGCTGCTCCTATGACATCGCCGCCGGCTGCAAGGGCGCCTGCTACCGGGAGGGGCTCCGATCCCTCAGCCGCTACCACAACGAGGCTCACCCCACCGGGCAGAAGAACGGCCCCCGCTACCAGGGGGTCGACTGGCACCCCTCCAGCGAGGACCCCACCCGTCAAGACCCCGCCCACCACCACCCAAGGGCGGGTGACACGGGGTACGAGGGGTGCCAGCGCCCCGGTGGAGGTGGGCAGAAGAACCACCACCACCACACGGGGGACGGTAGCGGCTCCGACCGGAGCCAGAAGAACGCCCCCGAGATTAGGAGGGACACCCACCGCCCAAACTCCATCTCCAAGGGCGGTGGCTCAAGGGAAGGATCCCTCCAGCGGCCCATCACCACCTCGGGCCGCCCAAAGGAAACCCTCGGGGGTAAGGACAGCGGCTTCGCCATCATACGCCGCCGTCACAGCGGGCACCCCTTCCTACACGTCACCTCCCTCGCCGATAGACGTCGCGCCGGAAAGGGGGCTGCGTACAGCAACCAGGGCCACCCCTACACCGCCCAGGCCATCACCACCGCCACCAAGACGCAGCCCCCCACCGAGGAAGCACCGTAGCCCCAGGACGCCGCCGACCATCCGATAATGACCCCCCAGCCTATTGTAGGAGGAGCGATGGTAGCCAGGCCGCTACCACCATCTCCAGCGGCCCCGCTCCTCCCACCCATCGAAGAGGTGGAGGTGCCACAGCCGGCCGGGGCAGCCGCAACCCCGGAATCATCACCGGAGCCGTGGCGAATCGCCGCTGGATCCCGCCGACGCCACCACCGCGGGATCCTGTTGTCGAGCTCGTCGTCCGAAGAGGAGGCGCAGCCGCTGCCGCCAGAGAAGAGGACGACGACGCCTCCTCTACCACCGCGAGAAAAGTCCCCCGCCCGGCCGCCACCGGGCAGCAGCAGCAGCAGCAACAACAACAACAGCGCCGCGCACAATAACGCGCATCGGCCTGGAGCAGGGTGCTCCGGGGCGCCCTCGGTGAGTAGCGTAACATCGTTTAGCCTTTCGCTACTCCCGAGTGTCCCACGTAGTGCCCCCGGCTCCCTTTTTACTTTGCGGGAAGGGGTAGTTTTAAATCGCGCGGGGAGGGATAATCGGAGGCCCGTCACCGTTGATGTAACCGTGAGGGGTGCTCCTGCCTCCGCGACGGAGGCGACCGCACCTGCGAGAAGTCGCAGAACGACCGCACCCTCGCGTGCCTCGGGACCTCGTGAGCCCAGGCGTCCTGCGGCATCCGGGCATTCCTCTCGAAGAAGGGGCGCCATCCGGCCTTTGGTTGGGGTAGCGTTTCCTTCGGAGAGAGAGTTGCTGATCGGCATTGCGCAGAACGCTGGCTCCCTGGAGCAGCTGGAGGATGTTGCGAGGGAAATCGCAGCATACCTGCAGGGCTTCAGAGTCGGGGGACCGACCACGAGAGGGGTCGGGACGGATAGGCCCCAACGGCTTGCGAGAGCTAGGGGCGTGTCGGGCGACCAAGCGGCTCGCGGTTCGAACGGTCACCGCGATCGTCCTGTGTTGGCAGGTGGACCAACGCGGGGAGACCAGGTAAGGGAGGCTACGCGGATACAACGGCTCTTCAGGCAGAACCGCCGGCGTGCTGTTCAGGAGGTGCTCATGGGCCCGTCCTTGCACTGCAAAGTGCCTAAGGACAGGGTACATGAGTACTTTCTGAACATGTACTTACCGGCGGGGAACCTGGGAGCTAGGCCTCCCCCGCCTTCCATCGAGGCTCCAGACGAGGCCAGCAATGTGGCCTTGGTGAAGCTCTTAAAAATGAGTGAGGTAGATCGTCGGATCAGGCGTATGACAAACTCTGCGCCCGGTCCCGACGGTCTAACTTACAATGATCTAAAAAGGGCAGATCCGGGGTCACATTTGCTGACCTCTTTGTTCAATTTGTGTCTTCGTCTGGAGTCGGTCCCCTCGTGTTGGAAAATTTCCAACACTGTGCTTGTGCACAAAAAGGGCGATCGCCACGACCTGTCAAAACTGGCGACCGCTGGCCATATCTGACACGACCCCGAAGCTCTCCGCCGCTGTTCTGGCTGACCGTCTCGTCGCGTGGTCGGTCCAGAACAAGCGCCTAAGTCCCGCGCAAAAGGGCTTCTTGCCGTACGAGGGGTGTTATGAACATAACTTCGTGTTGCAGGGGGCCCTTACAGACGCTCGCAGGTGGGGGCGTCAGGCAGTGGTGGCGTGGTTGGACCTGGCGAACGCGTTCGGCTCGGTCCCCCACGCCTCCATCTACCAATCCTTCGTGGAGGCCGGGGTTCCCTCTACTCTTCAGAATATTCTGAAGAGTATGTACCACGGTTGCACCACACGGGTGCTGAAAGCCGACGGGTTTACCGACCCCGTTTCGATCCTCTCCGGGGTGCGCCTGGGCTGTCTGATGAGCCCTGTGGCGTTTAACCTCGCCCTGGAACCGGTGCTGCGCGCAGCTACTGGGACCTCGGCGGGTTATACGCTGCACGGCCATCGGCACAGTGTCCTGGCGTACGCGGACGATCTCGCGTTGATCGCCGACACCCCGGAGGGTATGGAAACGCTGCTAAAGGCAGTGGGTGCTGCGGCGAGTGGCATCGGATTGCAGTTTAATCCCGCAAAATGCGCGACCCTCCACCATCGTGGTAGGGGGCCGCGCGTGATCCGTCCACTCGCTTCACCATCCAGGGTCAGGAAATGCGCGCCCTGGCAGCCGGTAAGACCTACGAACACCTGGGCGTTCCCACAAGGTTTCAGGTCCGTTAAACCCCACTGTTGACGATCGAAGAGCTGGTCCAGGACCTGCAGGCCGTCGACCGTTCCCTCTTGGCCCCGTGGCAGAAGGCCGAGACCGTGGCAGCTTTTATACTGCCACGCCTCGACTTTTACCTGCGGGGAGCCCACGCGGAGAAACGTCCCTTAATTACTGTCGACAAAGAGATTCGACGTATGGCCAAGTCCTGGCTCAACCTCCCGCAGCGGGCCAGCGCGGAAGTAGTCTACCTCCCACCTAGTAGGGGGGGATATGGACTGCTTCCGCTTGCTGACATGGCCGACGTCCTGACCATCGCTCATGCGTTCCGTCTTTTGACGGCGGATGATGCGGTGGTCAGGGAGTTGAACTGGAACTCGCTGCGCGATGCTGTAGCCAGGAAAATCGGCCATACCAACCCGTCGAACAATGACCTGGCCGAGTACCTCTCTGGTTCGCTGAAGGGGTACTTCGCCAGGGACGGGGGGGACATTTCTTCGCTGTGGTCGAGGGCACGGAACGCGGCACGCAGGAGTCGGGACCTGCTCGGATTGCGTTGGCAGTGGAGCGAGGAGAGATCTGAGCTCGCGATTACGCTCAGTGGTTCTCGCGATCGGGAGACCATTGTCCCGCCCGTGGCGAGGGTCCAGATGATTCGCCGATTGCGGATGGCAGTGGTAGAATATTACCATCTACGCCTTCAGCGTAAGAAGGACCAGGGGAAGGTATTCGGGGTGTCGTCGCGGAGTGGTGCTTCAAACCACTTCCTCCGCGGCGGCAACTTCACCCGCTTCGCCGATTGGCGCTTCATTCACCGAGCTCGCCTTGACGTCTTGCCTCTTAACGGGGCAAGACGCTGGGGTGAGGGTGATAAGCGTTGCCGGCGCTGTGGGGCGGAGCTCGAATCCCTTCCCCGCGTCCTTTGCCACTGTCGTCTGCATTCGGCGGCCTGGCAACTTCGCCACGATGCGGTGGTTTCCCGCATCGCTAAGGCCTGCCGGCTCCCAGGGGAATTAAGGGTTAACCGGACGGTCGAGGGCATTGACGGGCATCTGGGGGCTCTTAGGCCTGACATCGTTGTCAGGCACGAGCCCTCAAGGAGCATCGTCATCGTCGATGTTACCGTGCCCTTCGAGAACGAATATATTTCATTCGAGGAGGCCAGGGCGCGAAAGATACAGAAGTAAAAGCCCCTGGCCGACGTTCTCGGAGGGCGCGGTTATCGGGTGGCGGTCTCCGCGATCGTCGTCGGTGCCCTCGGCTCCTGGGATCCGGCCAATGAGTCTGTGTTGAAGATTTTGCGTATCGGTAATCGGTACGCATCTCTGATGCGCCGGCTCATTGTGTCGGATATTGTCCGGTGGAGCCGGGATATCTACGTGGAGCACGTCTCGGGAGTTCGCCAGTATCGCGAGGCCCTCACTGAGGATGTCCCGGCCCCTGATCCAGGCCGACCCATTTAAGAACTGCGGGGGTCAACTCCCCCGACTTAGGTAGAGGAGCAGCAGACGGAGGCAGCGATAGGGTAAGTACAAAAGTTGATACCTAACCATTAACCAAGTGTCTGTGAGCTATATTTTATTATTTTAATAACTATGGAATTTTAACTAACAACCTATACTTATGCACTTTGCTTTTAATATTTTCAACTATCCCTCTTAATCTTTTAACTATCTATTTTAATTCTTGCTTCTCTCTTTTTTATGCTATCTATTATTATTTGTTTTGATTAAACTACTACTTTTCTTCTGTTTTATTTATCGACTTTTGACATTACTTAACCGCTTTTTATCAATCTTTAGTTTTCTTATTTTACTAGTGATGGGACACTGGTTCTTTTTAATCTATCAACTTTCGTACTCTTTCTATTCATTTCATATTATGGCACAGTTATCTTTCCACAGCTGTAACAGCCAGGTGTTTGCCAATTTATTTATCTATTTATTATTATTTACTTATTTATTGTTTTAACTATTTACATATTTATTTATCCACCTATTTGTCCATTGTTTTAGCTATTTATATATTTCTTTATTTATGTATTTATTTATTTGTCTATTTATTTAACTATCTATTTATTTATTTATTTATTTATTTATGTATTTGTCTATTTATTTAACTATCTATTTATTTATTTATTTATTTATTTATTTATGTATTTGTCTATTTATTTAAGTATCTATTTATTTCTTTAATTATTTATTTATTTATTTATTTATGTATTTGTCTATTTATTTAAGTATCTATTTATTTATTTAATTATTTATTTATTTATTTGTCTATTCATTTATTCATTCATTCATTCATTCATTCATTCATTCATTCATTCATTCATTCATTCACTCATTCATTCATTCATTCATTCATTCATTCATTCATTCATTCATTCATTCATTCATTCATTCATTCATTCATTCATTCATTCATTCATTCATTCACTCATTCATTCATTCATTCATTCATTCATTCACTCATTCATTCATTCATTCATTCATTCACTCATTCATTCATTCATTCATTCATTCATTCATTCATTCATTCATTCATTCATTCATTCATTCATTCATTCATTCATTCATTCATTCATTCATTCATTCATTCATTCATTCATTCATTCATTCATTCATTCATTCATTCATTCATTCATTCATTCATTCATTCATTCATTCATTCATTCATTCATTCATTCATTCATTCATTCATTCATTCATTCATTCATTCATTCATTCATTCATTCATTCATTCATTCATTCATTCATTCATTCATTCATTCATTCATTCATTCATTCATTCATTCATTCATTCATTCATTCATTCATTCATTCATTCATTCATTCATTCATTCATTCATTCATTCATTCATTCATTCATTCATTCATTCATTCATTCATTCATTCATTCATTCATTCATTCATTCATTCATTCATTCATTCATTCATTCATTCATTCATTCATTCATTCATTCATTCATTCATTCATTCATTCATTCATTCATTCATTCATTCATTCATTCATTCATTCATTCATTCATTCATTCATTCATTCATTCATTCATTCATTCATTCATTCATTCATTCATTCATTCATTCATTCATTCATTCATTCATTCATTCATTCATTCATTCATTCATTCATTCATTCATTCATTCATTCATTCATTCATTCATTCATTCATTCATTCATTCATTCATTCATTCATTCATTCATTCATTCATTCATTCATTCATTCATTCATTCATTCATTCATTCATTCATTCATTCATTCATTCATTCATTCATTCATTCATTCATTCATTCATTCATTCATTCATTCATTCATTCATTCATTCATTCATTCATTCATTCATTCATTCATTCATTCATTCATTCATTCATTCATTCATTCATTCATTCATTCATTCATTCATTCATTCATTCATTCATTCATTCATTCATTCATTCATTCATTCATTCATTCATTCATTCATTCATTCATTCATTCATTCATTCATTCATTCATTCATTCATTCATTCATTCATTCATTCATTCATTCATTCATTCATTCATTCATTCATTCATTCATTCATTCATTCATTCATTCATTCATTCATTCATTCATTCATTCATTCATTCATTCATTCATTCATTCATTCATTCATTCATTCATTCATTCATTCATTCATTCATTCATTCATTCATTCATTCATTCATTCATTCATTCATTCATTCATTCATTCATTCATTCATTCATTCATTCATTCATTCATTCATTCATTCATTCATTCATTCATTCATTCATTCATTCATTCATTCATTCATTCATTCATTCATTCATTCATTCATTCATTCATTCATTCATTCATTCATTCATTCATTCATTCATTCATTCATTCATTCATTCATTCATTCATTCATTCATTCATTCATTCATTCATTCATTCATTCATTCATTCATTCATTCATTCATTCATTCATTCATTCATTCATTCATTCATTCATTCATTCATTCATTCATTCATTCATTCATTCATTCATTCATTCATTCATTCATTCATTCATTCATTCATTCATTCATTCATTCATTCATTCATTCATTCATTCATTCATTCATTCATTCATTCATTCATTCATTCATTCATTCATTCATTCATTCATTCATTCATTCATTCATTCATTCATTCATTCATTCATTCATTCATTCATTCATTCATTCATTCATTCATTCATTCATTCATTCATTCATTCATTCATTCATTCATTCATTCATTCATTCATTCATTCATTCATTCATTCATTCATTCATTCATTCATTCATTCATTCATTCATTCATTCATTCATTCATTCATTCATTCATTCATTCATTCATTCATTCATTCATTCATTCATTCATTCATTCATTCATTCATTCATTCATTCATTCATTCATTCATTCATTCATTCATTCATTCATTCATTCATTCATTCATTCATTCATTCATTCATTCATTCATTCATTCATTCATTCATTCATTCATTCATTCATTCATTCATTCATTCATTCATTCATTCATTCATTCATTCATTCATTCATTCATTCATTCATTCATTCATTCATTCATTCATTCATTCATTCATTCATTCATTCATTCATTCATTCATTCATTCATTCATTCATTCATTCATTCATTCATTCATTCATTCATTCATTCATTCATTCATTCATTCATTCATTCATTCATTCATTCATTCATTCATTCATTCATTCATTCATTCATTCATTCATTCATTCATTCATTCATTCATTCATTCATTCATTCATTCATTCATTCATTCATTCATTCATTCATTCATTCATTCATTCATTCATTCATTCATTCATTCATTCATTCATTCATTCATTCATTCATTCATTCATTCATTCATTCATTCATTCATTCATTCATTCATTCATTCATTCATTCATTCATTCATTCATTCATTCATTCATTCATTCATTCATTCATTCATTCATTCATTCATTCATTCATTCATTCATTCATTCATTCATTCATTCATTCATTCATTCATTCATTCATTCATTCATTCATTCATTCATTCATTCATTCATTCATTCATTCATTCATTCATTCATTCATTCATTCATTCATTCATTCATTCATTCATTCATTCATTCATTCATTCATTCATTCATTCATTCATTCATTCATTCATTCATTCATTCATTCATTCATTCATTCATTCATTCATTCATTCATTCATTCATTCATTCATTCATTCATTCATTCATTCATTCATTCATTCATTCATTCATTCATTCATTCATTCATTCATTCATTCATTCATTCATTCATTCATTCATTCATTCATTCATTCATTCATTCATTCATTCATTCATTCATTCATTCATTCATTCATTCATTCATTCATTCATTCATTCATTCATTCATTCATTCATTCATTCATTCATTCATTCATTCATTCATTCATTCATTCATTCATTCATTCATTCATTCATTCATTCATTCATTCATTCATTCATTCATTCATTCATTCATTCATTCATTCATTCATTCATTCATTCATTCATTCATTCATTCATTCATTCATTCATTCATTCATTCATTCATTCATTCATTCATTCATTCATTCATTCATTCATTCATTCATTCATTCATTCATTCATTCATTCATTCATTCATTCATTCATTCATTCATTCATTCATTCATTCATTCATTCATTCATTCATTCATTCATTCATTCATTCATTCATTCATTCATTCATTCATTCATTCATTCATTCATTCATTCATTCATTCATTCATTCATTCATTCATTCATTCATTCATTCATTCATTCATTCATTCATTCATTCATTCATTCATTCATTCATTCATTCATTCATTCATTCATTCATTCATTCATTCATTCATTCATTCATTCATTCATTCATTCATTCATTCATTCATTCATTCATTCATTCATTCATTCATTCATTCATTCATTCATTCATTCATTCATTCATTCATTCATTCATTCATTCATTCATTCATTCATTCATTCATTCATTCATTCATTCATTCATTCATTCATTCATTCATTCATTCATTCATTCATTCATTCATTCATTCATTCATTCATTCATTCATTCATTCATTCATTCATTCATTCATTCATTCATTCATTCATTCATTCATTCATTCATTCATTCATTCATTCATTCATTCATTCATTCATTCATTCATTCATTCATTCATTCATTCATTCATTCATTCATTCATTCATTCATTCATTCATTCATTCATTCATTCATTCATTCATTCATTCATTCATTCATTCATTCATTCATTCATTCATTCATTCATTCATTCATTCATTCATTCATTCATTCATTCATTCATTCATTCATTCATTCATTCATTCATTCATTCATTCATTCATTCATTCATTCATTCATTCATTCATTCATTCATTCATTCATTCATTCATTCATTCATTCATTCATTCATTCATTCATTCATTCATTCATTCATTCATTCATTCATTCATTCATTCATTCATTCATTCATTCATTCATTCATTCATTCATTCATTCATTCATTCATTCATTCATTCATTCATTCATTCATTCATTCATTCATTCATTCATTCATTCATTCATTCATTCATTCATTCATTCATTCATTCATTCATTCATTCATTCATTCATTCATTCATTCATTCATTCATTCATTCATTCATTCATTCATTCATTCATTCATTCATTCATTCATTCATTCATTCATTCATTCATTCATTCATTCATTCATTCATTCATTCATTCATTCATTCATTCATTCATTCATTCATTCATTCATTCATTCATTCATTCATTCATTCATTCATTCATTCATTCATTCATTCATTCATTCATTCATTCATTCATTCATTCATTCATTCATTCATTCATTCATTCATTCATTCATTCATTCATTCATTCATTCATTCATTCATTCATTTCATTCATTCATTCATTCATTCATTCATTCATTCATTCATTCATTCATTCATTCATTCATTCATTCATTCATTCATTCATTCATTCATTCATTCATTCATTCATTCATTCATTCATTCATTCATTCATTCATTCATTCATTCATTCATTCATTCATTCATTCATTCATTCATTCATTCATTCATTCATTCATTCATTCATTCATTCATTCATTCATTCATTCATTCATTCATTCATTCATTCATTCATTCATTCATTCATTCATTCATTCATTCATTCATTCATTCATTCATTCATTCATTCATTCATTCATTCATTCATTCATTCATTCATTCATTCATTCATTCATTCATTCATTCATTCATTCATTCATTCATTCATTCATTCATTCATTCATTCATTCATTCATTCATTCATTCATTCATTCATTCATTCATTCATTCATTCATTCATTCATTCATTCATTCATTCATTCATTCATTCATTCATTCATTCATTCATTCATTCATTCATTCATTCATTCATTCATTCATTCATTCATTCATTCATTCATTCATTCATTCATTCATTCATTCATTCATTCATTCATTCATTCATTCATTCATTCATTCATTCATTCATTCATTCATTCATTCATTCATTCATTCATTCATTCATTCATTCATTCATTCATTCATTCATTCATTCATTCATTCATTCATTCATTCATTCATTCATTCATTCATTCATTCATTCATTCATTCATTCATTCATTCATTCATTCATTCATTCATTCATTCATTCATTCATTCATTCATTCATTCATTCATTCATTCATTCATTCATTCATTCATTCATTCATTCATTCATTCATTCATTCATTCATTCATTCATTCATTCATTCATTCATTCATTCATTCATTCATTCATTCATTCATTCATTCATTCATTCATTCATTCATTCATTCATTCATTCATTCATTCATTCATTCATTCATTCATTCATTCATTCATTCATTCATTCATTCATTCATTCATTCATTCATTCATTCATTCATTCATTCATTCATTCATTCATTCATTCATTCATTCATTCATTCATTCATTCATTCATTCATTCATTCATTCATTCATTCATTCATTCATTCATTCATTCATTCATTCATTCATTCATTCATTCATTCATTCATTCATTCATTCATTCATTCATTCATTCATTCATTCATTCATTCATTCATTCATTCATTCATTCATTCATTCATTCATTCATTCATTCATTCATTCATTCATTCATTCATTCATTCATTCATTCATTCATTCATTCATTCATTCATTCATTCATTCATTCATTCATTCATTCATTCATTCATTCATTCATTCATTCATTCATTCATTCATTCATTCATTCATTCATTCATTCATTCATTCATTCATTCATTCATTCATTCATTCATTCATTCATTCATTCATTCATTCATTCATTCATTCATTCATTCATTCATTCATTCATTCATTCATTCATTCATTCATTCATTCATTCATTCATTCATTCATTCATTCTTCATTCATTCATTCATTCATTCATTCATTCATTCATTCATTCATTCATTCATTCATTCATTCATTCATTCATTCATTCATTCATTCATTCATTCATTCATTCATTCATTCATTCATTCATTCATTCATTCATTCATTCATTCATTCATTCATTCATTCATTCATTCATTCATTCATTCATTCATTCATTCATTCATTCATTCATTCATTCATTCATTCATTCATTCATTCATTCATTCATTCATTCATTCATTCATTCATTCATTCATTCATTCATTCATTCATTCATTCATTCATTCATTCATTCATTCATTCATTCATTCATTCATTCATTCATTCATTCATTCATTCATTCATTCATTCATTCATTCATTCATTCATTCATTCATTCATTCATTCATTCATTCATTCATTCATTCATTCATTCATTCATTCATTCATTCATTCATTCATTCATTCATTCATTCATTCATTCATTCATTCATTCATTCATTCATTCATTCATTCATTCATTCATTCATTCATTCATTCATTCATTCATTCATTCATTCATTCATTCATTCATTCATTCATTCATTCATTCATTCATTCATTCATTCATTCATTCATTCATTCATTCATTCATTCATTCATTCATTCATTCATTCATTCATTCATTCATTCATTCATTCATTCATTCATTCATTCATTCATTCATTCATTCATTCATTCATTCATTCATTCATTCATTCATTCATTCATTCATTCATTCATTCATTCATTCATTCATTCATTCATTCATTCATTCATTCATTCATTCATTCATTCATTCATTCATTCATTCATTCATTCATTCATTCATTCATTCATTCATTCATTCATTCATTCATTCATTCATTCATTCATTCATTCATTCATTCATTCATTCATTCATTCATTCATTCATTCATTCATTCATTCATTCATTCATTCATTCATTCATTCATTCATTCATTCATTCATTCATTCATTCATTCATTCATTCATTCATTCATTCATTCATTCATTCATTCATTCATTCATTCATTCATTCATTCATTCATTCATTCATTCATTCATTCATTCATTCATTCATTCATTCATTCATTCATTCATTCATTCATTCATTCATTCATTCATTCATTCATTCATTCATTCATTCATTCATTCATTCATTCATTCATTCATTCATTCATTCATTCATTCATTCATTCATTCATTCATTCATTCATTCATTCATTCATTCATTCATTCATTCATTCATTCATTCATTCATTCATTCATTCATTCATTCATTCATTCATTCATTCATTCATTCATTCATTCATTCATTCATTCATTCATTCATTCATTCATTCATTCATTCATTCATTCATTCATTCATTCATTCATTCATTCATTCATTCATTCATTCATTCATTCATTCATTCATTCATTCATTCATTCATTCATTCATTCATTCATTCATTCATTCATTCATTCATTCATTCATTCATTCATTCATTCATTCATTCATTCATTCATTCATTCATTCATTCATTCATTCATTCATTCATTCATTCATTCATTCATTCATTCATTCATTCATTCATTCATTCATTCATTCATTCATTCATTCATTCATTCATTCATTCATTCATTCATTCATTCATTCATTCATTCATTCATTCATTCATTCATTCATTCATTCATTCATTCATTCATTCATTCATTCATTCATTCATTCATTCATTCATTCATTCATTCATTCATTCATTCATTCATTCATTCATTCATTCATTCATTCATTCATTCATTCATTCATTCATTCATTCATTCATTCATTCATTCATTCATTCATTCATTCATTCATTCATTCATTCATTCATTCATTCATTCATTCATTCATTCATTCATTCATTCATTCATTCATTCATTCATTCATTCATTCATTCATTCATTCATTCATTCATTCATTCATTCATTCATTCATTCATTCATTCATTCATTCATTCATTCATTCATTCATTCATTCATTCATTCATTCATTCATTCATTCATTCATTCATTCATTCATTCATTCATTCATTCATTCATTCATTCATTCATTCATTCATTCATTCATTCATTCATTCATTCATTCATTCATTCATTCATTCATTCATTCATTCATTCATTCATTCATTCATTCATTCATTCATTCATTCATTCATTCATTCATTCATTCATTCATTCATTCATTCATTCATTCATTCATTCATTCATTCATTCATTCATTCATTCATTCATTCATTCATTCATTCATTCATTCATTCATTCATTCATTCATTCATTCATTCATTCATTCATTCATTCATTCATTCATTCATTCATTCATTCATTCATTCATTCATTCATTCATTCATTCATTCATTCATTCATTCATTCATTCATTCATTCATTCATTCATTCATTCATTCATTCATTCATTCATTCATTCATTCATTCATTCATTCATTCATTCATTCATTCATTCATTCATTCATTCATTCATTCATTCATTCATTCATTCATTCATTCATTCATTCATTCATTCATTCATTCATTCATTCATTCATTCATTCATTCATTCATTCATTCATTCATTCATTCATTCATTCATTCATTCATTCATTCATTCATTCATTCATTCATTCATTCATTCATTCATTCATTCATTCATTCATTCATTCATTCATTCATTCATTCATTCATTCATTCATTCATTCATTCATTCATTCATTCATTCATTCATTCATTCATTCATTCATTCATTCATTCATTCATTCATTCATTCATTCATTCATTCATTCATTCATTCATTCATTCATTCATTCATTCATTCATTCATTCATTCATTCATTCATTCATTCATTCATTCATTCATTCATTCATTCATTCATTCATTCATTCATTCATTCATTCATTCATTCATTCATTCATTCATTCATTCATTCATTCATTCATTCATTCATTCATTCATTCATTCATTCATTCATTCATTCATTCATTCATTCATTCATTCATTCATTCATTCATTCATTCATTCATTCATTCATTCATTCATTCATTCATTCATTCATTCATTCATTCATTCATTCATTCATTCATTCATTCATTCATTCATTCATTCATTCATTCATTCATTCATTCATTCATTCATTCATTCATTCATTCATTCATTCATTCATTCATTCATTCATTCATTCATTCATTCATTCATTCATTCATTCATTCATTCATTCATTCATTCATTCATTCATTCATTCATTCATTCATTCATTCATTCATTCATTCATTCATTCATTCATTCATTCATTCATTCATTCATTCATTCATTCATTCATTCATTCATTCATTCATTCATTCATTCATTCATTCATTCATTCATTCATTCATTCATTCATTCATTCATTCATTCATTCATTCATTCATTCATTCATTCATTCATTCATTCATTCATTCATTCATTCATTCATTCATTCATTCATTCATTCATTCATTCATTCATTCATTCATTCATTCATTCATTCATTCATTCATTCATTCATTCATTCATTCATTCATTCATTCATTCATTCATTCATTCATTCATTCATTCATTCATTCATTCATTCATTCATTCATTCATTCATTCATTCATTCATTCATTCATTCATTCATTCATTCATTCATTCATTCATTCATTCATTCATTCATTCATTCATTCATTCATTCATTCATTCATTCATTCATTCATTCATTCATTCATTCATTCATTCATTCATTCATTCATTCATTCATTCATTCATTCATTCATTCATTCATTCATTCATTCATTCATTCATTCATTCATTCATTCATTCATTCATTCATTCATTCATTCATTCATTCATTCATTCATTCATTCATTCATTCATTCATTCATTCATTCATTCATTCATTCATTCATTCATTCATTCATTCATTCATTCATTCATTCATTCATTCATTCATTCATTCATTCATTCATTCATTCATTCATTCATTCATTCATTCATTCATTCATTCATTCATTCATTCATTCATTCATTCATTCATTCATTCATTCATTCATTCATTCATTCATTCATTCATTCATTCATTCATTCATTCATTCATTCATTCATTCATTCATTCATTCATTCATTCATTCATTCATTCATTCATTCATTCATTCATTCATTCATTCATTCATTCATTCATTCATTCATTCATTCATTCATTCATTCATTCATTCATTCATTCATTCATTCATTCATTCATTCATTCATTCATTCATTCATTCATTCATTCATTCATTCATTCATTCATTCATTCATTCATTCATTCATTCATTCATTCATTCATTCATTCATTCATTCATTCATTCATTCATTCATTCATTCATTCATTCATTCATTCATTCATTCATTCATTCATTCATTCATTCATTCATTCATTCATTCATTCATTCATTCATTCATTCATTCATTCATTCATTCATTCATTCATTCATTCATTCATTCATTCATTCATTCATTCATTCATTCATTCATTCATTCATTCATTCATTCATTCATTCATTCATTCATTCATTCATTCATTCATTCATTCATTCATTCATTCATTCATTCATTCATTCATTCATTCATTCATTCATTCATTCATTCATTCATTCATTCATTCATTCATTCATTCATTCATTCATTCATTCATTCATTCATTCATTCATTCATTCATTCATTCATTCATTCATTCATTCATTCATTCATTCATTCATTCATTCATTCATTCATTCATTCATTCATTCATTCATTCATTCATTCATTCATTCATTCATTCATTCATTCATTCATTCATTCATTCATTCATTCATTCATTCATTCATTCATTCATTCATTCATTCATTCATTCATTCATTCATTCATTCATTCATTCATTCATTCATTCATTCATTCATTCATTCATTCATTCATTCATTCATTCATTCATTCATTCATTCATTCATTCATTCATTCATTCATTCATTCATTCATTCATTCATTCATTCATTCATTCATTCATTCATTCATTCATTCATTCATTCATTCATTCATTCATTCATTCATTCATTCATTCATTCATTCATTCATTCATTCATTCATTCATTCATTCATTCATTCATTCATTCATTCATTCATTCATTCATTCATTCATTCATTCATTCATTCATTCATTCATTCATTCATTCATTCATTCATTCATTCATTCATTCATTCATTCATTCATTCATTCATTCATTCATTCATTCATTCATTCATTCATTCATTCATTCATTCATTCATTCATTCATTCATTCATTCATTCATTCATTCATTCATTCATTCATTCATTCATTCATTCATTCATTCATTCATTCATTCATTCATTCATTCATTCATTCATTCATTCATTCATTCATTCATTCATTCATTCATTCATTCATTCATTCATTCATTCATTCATTCATTCATTCATTCATTCATTCATTCATTCATTCATTCATTCATTCATTCATTCATTCATTCATTCATTCATTCATTCATTCATTCATTCATTCATTCATTCATTCATTCATTCATTCATTCATTCATTCATTCATTCATTCATTCATTCATTCATTCATTCATTCATTCATTCATTCATTCATTCATTCATTCATTCATTCATTCATTCATTCATTCATTCATTCATTCATTCATTCATTCATTCATTCATTCATTCATTCATTCATTCATTCATTCATTCATTCATTCATTCATTCATTCATTCATTCATTCATTCATTCATTCATTCATTCATTCATTCATTCATTCATTCATTCATTCATTCATTCATTCATTCATTCATTCATTCATTCATTCATTCATTCATTCATTCATTCATTCATTCATTCATTCATTCATTCATTCATTCATTCATTCATTCATTCATTCATTCATTCATTCATTCATTCATTCATTCATTCATTCATTCATTCATTCATTCATTCATTCATTCATTCATTCATTCATTCATTCATTCATTCATTCATTTATCTATATATCTGTTTATTTTTATTTATTTACTTATTTATTTATTTTGTTATTTGCTTATTTATTTATTTGCTCTTTTATTTATTTATTTATGTAATACTTATGTGTTTTGGTTTTAAACCTGGCTCACTCCTATCGCCTGCTGCATCACGCTGCTTACCATCTATATGAACCTGCACTATCGCGCATGCGCCCCAGTTTAACCAAAATATTGTCACTAAAAGTTTGCGAATCGTATATATTTATTTATATTTTATAATATATTTTGTGACTACTTAATTTATGTATTAATACTTTTCTTGTTATTTTTGTCTTGTTTTTGTATTATTTCTTTAAGTTATATTATTCTGCTTTGCGTTAGTTTCTACGGCGAAGGCTCGGGCATCTTAATGACCGGAAACTGGCTAAGGAATTATAATTTGTGTACATACTCTACCCAGAGTGTACATACCTATCCCTCGATCTTATTTATTTATCATTTTTTATCTTTCTTTTTATTTATTTATTAATTAATTAATTAATTAATTAATTAATTTATTTATTTATTTATTTATTTATTTATTTATGTTATTTCTATTGTATTCGCTAATCTTAATCTATATGTATCTATTTATTTATTTATTATTTTAACGTATTCTTTTATTTTAATTTATGTTTATTTGCCTACTCAGCTATCTACTTGTATGTATCTATATGCGATATAGCCAAGGCCGCAACTAGGCGGTTCTAGATAACTTTTATCATAACTAAAATTAATATATCAATTAGCCATCGCCATAAAGGCGCTACTATGTATCCACCCCCGGCCGAAGCATGTAAGGCCGGGGGAACATGTTTTGAAATAAACGCCTCATAACACACATCCAGATCGCTGCTCCGCCTTATGGCTAAGATCAAAGTGTACTCGCTCAACACACATTCAGATCGCTGCTCTGCCGTATGGCTAAGAGCAAAGTGTACTCGCATAACCCTAATCCAGGACGCTTCTCGGCCTTATGGCTAAGGTAATAGTGTACTCGAATAACACACATACAGAACGCTTCACGGGCTTATGGCTAAGATCAAAGTGTACTCGCATAACAAACATCCAGAACGCTTTACGGGCTTATGGCTAAGATCAAAGTGTACGCGAATAACCCAAATCCAGATCGCTTCTCGGCCATATGGCAAAGATCAAAGTGTACTCGATTAACCCAAATCCAGATCGCTTCTCGGCATTATGGCTAAGGTAATAGTGTACTGGAATAACACACATACAGAACGCTTCACGGGCTTATGGCTAAGATCAAAGTTTACCCGAATAACCCGAATCCACATCGCTTCTCGGTCTTATAACTAAGATGAAAGTGTACACGCATAAAACGCATCCAGATCGCTTCTCGGCCTTATGGCTAAGAGCAAAGTGTATTCGCATAACACACATCCAGAACGCTTCTGGGCCTTATGGCCAAGATCAAAGTGTACACGAATAACCCAATTCCAGATTGCTTCTCGGCCTTATGGCTAAGATCAAAGTGCACTTGCGTAACACATATCCAGATCGCTTCTCGGCCTTATGGCTAAAATCAAAGTGTGATCGAATAACCCAAATCTAGATCGATTCTCGGCCTTATGATTAAGATCAAAGTTTACTCGCATAACACACATCCAGACCGCTTCTCGGCCTTATGGCTAAGATCAAAGTGTACTCGCATAACACAAAACCAGATCGTTTCTCGGCTGTATGGCTAAGATCAAAGTGTAATCGCATAACACACATCCAGATCGCTTCTCGGCCTTATGGGTAAGATCAAAGTGTACTCACATGACACACATCCAGATCGCTTCTCGGCCTTATGGAAAAGATCAAAGTGTACTCGAATAACCAAAATCCAGGTCGCTTCTCGGCCTTATGGCTAAGATCAAATTGTACTCGAAAAACCCAAATCCAGATCGGTTCTCGGTCTTATGGTGACGATCAATGCGTACTGGCATAACGCACATCCAGGCATCTTCTCGGCCTTATGGGTAAGATGAAAGCGTACTCTCATGACACACATCCAGATCGCCTTTCATAAAAAGAATACCACTAATAATACTATGAAAACAATATACGATTATATAAAACTATTTAAAGCTATACAAATCTATTAAAACCATATTTTAATTATATAATACTACATAAAACAATATCAATCTATATAAAACTATATAAAACTCTATAAAGCTAAAATAAAACTTTATAAATCGATTAACTTATATAAAACAGTATAAAACAACATAAATCAATGTAAAGCTGTATAAAACTATATAAAACTGTAAAAACCTATATAAAACGTTTTAAAGCCATATAAAACTATATGGAACCAATAGAAATGTATAAACAAAAATACACCAATATAAAACTATATAAAATTATTTAAAACTACATAGAACTATATAAAACTATATAAAACAATATAAAACTATATTAAACTATATAAAACTATACAAAACTATATAAAATTATATAGAGTTATATAAAACTATATAAAGCTTTGTAAAACTAATAAAAGTATATAAAAGTATGTAAACCTATGTAAATCTATATAAAAATATATGAAACTATATGAAACTATATCAAACTAATGAAACTAATAAAACTATATGAAACTATATATATGTATATGAAACTATATAAAACTATGGAAAACTATACAAAACTATATAAAATTACTAAAACTATATAAAACTATATAAAACTATATATAACTATACAAAACTATATAAAATTACTAAAACTATATAAAACTATATAAAACGATATAAAACTGTAT
The DNA here is from genome assembly GCF_051020985.1 of Nomia melanderi. NCBI lineage: Eukaryota > Metazoa > Arthropoda > Insecta > Hymenoptera > Halictidae > Nomia > Nomia melanderi. The sequence continues at coordinate 766,445 of NW_027475162.1, read as the reverse complement.
AAAACTATGTAAAACTACATAAAACTAAATAAAACTATACAAAACCATATAAAACCATATAAAAATATATTAAACTATATAAAACTATATAAAACTAATAAAACTATATAAAAATACATAAAACTATATAAAACTATATAAAACTATATAACACTCTATGAACCTATATGAAACCATATAAAACTATATAAAACTATATAAAACTATATAAAACTATGTAAAACTATATAATCTTAGTAAAACTATATAATATTATATGAAGCTATATATAACTATATAAAACTATGTAAACCTAATAGAACTATATGAAACTATACAAAACTATATAAAACCACTAAAACTACTAAAACTACTAAAACTTTATAAAACTATATAAAACTATATAAAACTATATGAAACTATACAAAACTATATAAAACTATACAAATCTATATAAAACAGTATAAAACTATATACAACTATATTAAACTATATAGAACTATATAAAGCTATATAAAACTATGTAAAACTGTATAACTCTATATAAAACTATATATACCTATATAAAACTAAGAAAACAATATGAAACCTTATAAAACTATATAAAACTATATAAGCCTTATTAGCCATAAGGGCGAGAAGCGATCTGTATGTGCGTTATACGAGTACGCTTTAATCTTAGCCACAAGGCCGAGAAGCGATCTGGATTTGGGTTATTCGGGTACACTTTGATCTTAGCCATAAGGCCGAGAGGCGATCTGGAGGTGTGTTATGAGAGTACACTTTGGCCTTAGTCATAAAGCCGAAAAGCGATCTGGATTTGATTTATTCGAGTACACTTTGATATTAGCCATAAGGGCGAGAAGCGTTCTGGATGTGTGTTATGCGAGTACACTTTGATCTTAGCCATACAGCCGAGCAGCGATCTGGATTTGGGTTATCCGTGTACACATTGATCTTTGCCATAAGGCCGAGAGGCGATCTGGAGGTGTGTTATGCCTGTAAACCTTGATCTTAGCCATACAGCCGACAAGCAATCTGGATGTGTGTCATGCGAGTAGACTTTGATCTTAGGCATAAGGCCGAGTAGCGAACTGGATTTGGGTTATGCGACTACACTTTGATCTCAGCTATAAGGCCGAGAAGCGAAATGGATGTGTGTTATGAGCGCGCACTTTGGTCTTAGCCATTAGGCCGAGAAGCGACCTGCATTTGAGATATTCGAGTACACTTTGATCTTACCCATAAGTCCCAGGGGCGATCTGGATTTGGGTTATTCGAGTACAATTAGATTTTAGCCATAAGGCCGAGAAGCTAACTGGATACGGTTATTTCGAGTACACTTTGATCTTAGCCATAAGGCCGAGAAGCGATCTGGAGATGTGTCATGCGAGTACACTTTGATCTTAGCTATGAGGCCGAGAAGCGATCAGGATTTGGGTTATTCGACTACAGTTTGATCTGAGCCATAAGACCGTGAAGCGACCTGGACGTGTGATATGCGAGTACACTTTGATCCTAGCCACAAGGCCGAGAAGCGATCTGGATGTGTGATATGCGAGTACACTTTGATCTTGGTCATAAGGCCGAGAAGCGACCTGGATGTGTGTTATGCGAGTACACTTTGATCTTAGCCATACGGTCGAGCAGCGACCTGGATTTGGGATATTCGTGTACACTTTGATCTTAGCCGTAAGGCCGAGAAGCGATTTGGATGTGTGTTATGCGTGTACACATTGACCTTAGCGATAAGGCAGTGAAGCGAGCTGGATCTGGGTTATTCGAGTACACTTTGATGTTAGCCATAAGGCCGAGAAGCCGTCTGGATATGTGTTAAGCGAGTACACTTTGATCTTAGCCTTAAGGCCGAGAAGCGATCTGGATTTGGGTTATTCAAGTACACTTTGAACTGAGACGTTAGGCCGAGAAGCGATCTGGATGTGTGTTATGCAAGTACACTTTGATCTTAGCCATAACGCCGAGAAGCGATCTGGATGTGTGTTATGCGACTAAACTTCGATCTTTGCCATAATGCCGAGAGGCGATCTGGATTTGGGTTATGCTAGTACGCGTTCATATTAGCCGTAAGTCCCGGGAGGCGATCTGGATCCGTGTTATGCGAGCACACGTAGATATTAAACATAATGCCGAGAAGCGATCTGGAACTGTGTTTTGCGAGTTTTCTATAATTTTATACAGTTTTATACAGTATTGTATAGTATATTAAGGTTCTATGTTATTTTATACAGTTTTAAGTAGTATTATACATGTTTCTATAGTATTATGTAGTTTTACGCGGTTTTACATTGTCTTGTATTCCTTTTTATTGTATTTCACCTTTTACATTGTGCTATGCAGTTATATATATTATTGTGAAGTTTTGTGTGGTTTTATATAGTTTTATATAGTTCTGTTAATTTTAAAACAGTTTTGTATTATTTTATACAGTTTCAATTAGATTTATATAATTCTATTAGTTCTATACAGTTTTATACAGTTTTGTATTATTTAATACAGTTTTAATTAGTTATATGTATTTCTATTAGTTTTATATAGTTTTATATATTTTTCTATAGTTTTATCTATATTTATATACTTTTCTACAGTTGTAGATAGTTTTATGTTTTTTTAAATTGTTTCATATAGTCCTATGTAGTTTTATATAGTTTTATATAGATTTATATAGTTTTATATAACTTTTATAGATTGATATGGTTTTATGTAGTTTTATATTGTTTTATATACACTGTTATCATTTTATGTAGTTTTGTACAGTTTGATATATATTGATATTGATTTATGTAGTTTTATATAATTTTATATAAATTGATATTATTTGATGTAGTTTTATAAAGCTTCATATAGTTCTATATAGTTTTATATAGTTTTATATAGTTTTATATAGTTTTATATAGTTTTATATTGTTTTATATAGTTTTTCATGGTTTTACATAGATTTATACAGTTTTACATAGTTTTATATAGTTTTATATAGTTTTACATAGTTTAACATAGAATTATATAGATTTATATAGTTTCATATAGTTTTATATAGTTTTGTATAGTTTTAATAGTATTAGTAATTTTATATAGTTTTATGTAGTTTCATATACTTTTACATAGTTTTTTATAGTTTTATATAGTTTTATATAGTTTAAGTAATTTTAGTAGTTTTATATAGTTTTGTATAGTTTAATATTGTTTTATTGGTTTTACACAGTTTTGTATAGTTTTATATAGTTTTACATGGCTTTATATAGTTTCATATAGTTTTATATAGTTTTATTAGTTTTACACAGTTTTATACAGTTTTATATAATTTTACATAGTTTTATATAGATTTATATAGTTTTATATAGTTTTATTAGTTTTACATAGTTTTATACAGTTTTATATCGTTTTATATAGTTTTATAACATTTTACTAATTTTATATAGTTTTATATAGTTTTATATTGTTTTATATTGTTTTATGTAGTTTTATATAGTTTTAATAGTTTTAGTAGTTTTATATAGTTTTGTACAGTTTCATATAGTTTTATTGGTTTTACACAGTTTTATATAGTTTTATATAGTTTTATATAGTTTTACATAGTTTTACATAGTTTTATATAGATTTAGGAGTTTTATATAGTTTTGTATATTTTCATGTAGTTTTATTAGTTTTACATAGTTTTATATAGTTTTATGTCGTTTTATATATTTTTATATAGTTTTGTATCGTTTTCCTCAGTTTTATGTAGATTTACATAGTTTTATATAGTTTTATATTGTTTTATGTAGTTTTATGTAGTTTTATATAGCTTTAGTAGTTTTAGTAGTTTTATATAGTTTTGTATAGTTTCATATAGTTTTTTATAGTTTTATATAGTTTAATACAGGTTTATAGAGTTTTACATAGTTTTATTAGTTTCACATAGTTTTATATATTTTTATATCGATTTTTATATTTTTATATAGTTTTGTATAGTTTTCCTTAGTTTTATGTAGATTTACACAGTTTTATACAGTTTTACATAGTTTTGTATAGTTTTCCTTAGTTTTATGTAGATTTACACAGTTTTATACAGTTTTACATAGTTTTATATAGTTTTATATAGTTTTATATAGTTTTGTATAGTTTTATATAGTTTTATGTAGTTTCATATACTTTTACATAGTTTTATATAGCTTTATATAGTTTTATATAGTTTTATATAGTTTTACATAGTTTTATATAGTTTTATATAGTTTTATATAGTTTTATATAGTTTTATAACGTTTTACTAATTTCATATAGTTTTGTATAGTTTTATATAGTTTTATATAGTTTTATATAGTTTTATATAGTTTTATATTGTTTTATATTGTTTTATGTAGATTTATGTAGTTTTAGTAGTTTTAGTAGTTTTATATAGTTTTTTATAGTTTCATATAGTTTTATTGGTTTTACATAGTTTTATATAGTTTTATATCGTTTTATATAGTTTTATATAGTTTTGTATTGTTTCATATAGTTTTATTAGTTTTGTATAATTATATACAGTTCTATACAGTTTTATATTGTTTTATATAGTTTAATATAGTTTTATATAGTTCTATATAGTTTTATATACTTTTATATAGTTTTAGATAGTTTTATAAAGTTATGTATAGTTTTATATAGTTATGTATAGTTTTATATAGTTTTACGTAGTTTTACATAGTTTTATTAGTTTTACATAGTTTTGTATAGATTTATATAGTTTTATATAGTTTTATATATTTTCATATAGTTTTATATGGTTTTATATCGGTTTATATAGTTTTATATAGTTTTATATAGTTTTATATACTTTTATATAGTTTTATATAGTTTTATATAGATTTATATAGTTTTATATAGTTTTATTAGTTTTATATGGTTTTATATAATTTTACATAATTTTATATAGTTTTATATAGTTTTATATAGTTTTATATAGTTTTATATACTTTTATATAGTTTCATTAATTTTACATCGTTTTATATAGTTTTACATAGCTTTATACAGTTTTATATAGTTTGATATAGGTTTATATCGTTTTATATAGTTTTATATAATTTTATATAGTTTTATATAGTTTGATATTGTTTTATATAGTTTTATATAGTTTTGTGTAGTTTTATATAGTTTTATGTACTTTTACATAGTTTTATATAGTTTTATATAGTTTTATTAGTTTTACACAGTTTTATATAGTATTATATAGTTCTACATAGCTTTATATAATTTTATACAGTTTTATATAGTTTTATATAATTTTATATAGTTTTATATAGTTTTATACGGATTTATATAGGTTTATATAGTTTTGTATAGTTTTATATAATTTTGTGTAGTGTTATTTAGTTTTGTATAGTTTTATATAGTTTTATGTAGTTTTCCGTATTTTTATATAGTTTTATTAGTTTTATATGGTTCTACATAGTTTTATATAGTTTTATATAGTTGTATATAGTTTTACATAGTTTTATATAGTTTTATTTGTATTATATAGTTTTATATAATTTTACATAGACTTATATAGATGTACATAGCTTTATATAGTTTTATATAGTTTTATAAAGTTTTATATAGTTTTATTAGTTTTATATAGTTTTATATAGTATCATATAGTTTGATTAGTTTTACATAGTTTTATATAGTTTTATATAGTTTTATATAGTTTTATATACTTTTATATAGTTTCATTAATTTTACATCGTTTTATATAGTTTTACATAGCTTTATACAGTTTTATATAGTTTGATATAGGTTTATATCGTTTTATATAGTTTTATATAATTTTATATAGTTTTATATAGTTTTATATTGTTTTATATAGTTTTATATAGTTTTATTAGTTTTATATAGTTATATGTAGTTCTATACAGTTTTAAATAGTTTTATGTAGTTTTTTATAGTTTTGTTTGTTTTATATAGTTTTACATTGTTTTATACAGTTTCACATAGTTTTATATAGAATTATATAGTTTTATATAGTTTTATATATTTTAATATAGTATTATAGAGTTTTACGTAGTTTTATATAGTTTTGTTTGTTTTATATAGTTTTATATAGTTTTATATAGTTTTATATAGTTTTATATAGTTTTATATAGTTTTATATAGTTTTATTAATTTTGCATCGTTTTATATAGTTTTACATTTTTTATAGTTTCATATAGTTTTATTGGTTTTACATAGTTTTATATAGTTTTATATCGTTTTATATAGTTTTATATAGTTTTGTATTGTTTCATATAGTTTTATTAGTTTTGTATAATTATATACAGTTCTATACAGTTTTATATTGTTTTATATAGTTTAATATAGTTTTATATAGTTCTATATAGTTTTATATACTTTTATATAGTTTTAGATAGTTTTATAAAGTTATGTATAGTTTTATATAGTTATGTATAGTTTTATATAGTTTTACGTAGTTTTACATAGTTTTATTAGTTTTACATAGTTTTGTATAGATTTATATAGTTTTATATAGTTTTATATATTTTCATATAGTTTTATATGGTTTTATATCGGTTTATATAGTTTTATATAGTTTTATATAGTTTTATATACTTTTATATAGTTTTATATAGTTTTATATAGATTTATATAGTTTTATATAGTTTTATTAGTTTTATATGGTTTTATATAATTTTACATAATTTTATATAGTTTTATATAGTTTTATATAGTTTTATATAGTTTTATATACTTTTATATAGTTTCATTAATTTTACATCGTTTTATATAGTTTTACATAGCTTTATACAGTTTTATATAGTTTGATATAGGTTTATATCGTTTTATATAGTTTTATATAATTTTATATAGTTTTATATAGTTTGATATTGTTTTATATAGTTTTATATAGTTTTGTGTAGTTTTATATAGTTTTATGTACTTTTACATAGTTTTATATAGTTTTATATAGTTTTATTAGTTTTACACAGTTTTATATAGTATTATATAGTTCTACATAGCTTTATATAATTTTATACAGTTTTATATAGTTTTATATAATTTTATATAGTTTTATATAGTTTTATACGGATTTATATAGGTTTATATAGTTTTGTATAGTTTTATATAATTTTGTGTAGTGTTATTTAGTTTTGTATAGTTTTATATAGTTTTATGTAGTTTTCCGTATTTTTATATAGTTTTATTAGTTTTATATGGTTCTACATAGTTTTATATAGTTTTATATAGTTGTATATAGTTTTACATAGTTTTATATAGTTTTATTTGTATTATATAGTTTTATATAATTTTACATAGACTTATATAGATGTACATAGCTTTATATAGTTTTATATAGTTTTATAAAGTTTTATATAGTTTTATTAGTTTTATATAGTTTTATATAGTATCATATAGTTTGATTAGTTTTACATAGTTTTATATAGTTTTATATAGTTTTATATAGTTTTATATACTTTTATATAGTTTCATTAATTTTACATCGTTTTATATAGTTTTACATAGCTTTATACAGTTTTATATAGTTTGATATAGGTTTATATCGTTTTATATAGTTTTATATAATTTTATATAGTTTTATATAGTTTTATATTGTTTTATATAGTTTTATATAGTTTTATTAGTTTTATATAGTTATATGTAGTTCTATACAGTTTTAAATAGTTTTATGTAGTTTTTTATAGTTTTGTTTGTTTTATATAGTTTTACATTGTTTTATACAGTTTCACATAGTTTTATATAGAATTATATAGTTTTATATAGTTTTATATATTTTAATATAGTATTATAGAGTTTTACGTAGTTTTATATAGTTTTGTTTGTTTTATATAGTTTTATATAGTTTTATATAGTTTTATATAGTTTTATATAGTTTTATATAGTTTTATATAGTTTTATTAATTTTGCATCGTTTTATATAGTTTTACATAGCTTTATATAGTTGTATATAGTTTTATATCGTATTATGTAGTCTTTTATAGTTTTATTAATTTTATATAGTTTTATATAGTTTTAATAGGATTTTATAGTTTTACATAGTTTTATTTAGACCTATGTAGTTTGACATAGTTTTATATGGTTCTATATAGTTTTATATAGGTTTATATAGTTTTGTTAGTTTTATATAGTTTTATATGGTTTTATTTAGTTTTATATGGTTTTATATAGTTTTATATAATTTCATATAGTTTTATATAGTTTTGTTAGTTTCATATAGTTTTATACAGATTTACAAAGTTTTATATGGTTTTATTAGATTTACACAGTTTTATATAGTTTTATATAGTATCATATAGTTTTATATAGTTTTATATAGTTTTATTAGTTTTATATAGTACCATATAGTTTTATTCAGTTTTACATAGTTTTATATAGCTTTATACAGTTTTATATGGTTTTATATAGTTTTATTCGTTTTAACTGTTTTAATAGTTTTATTAGTTTTATTAGTTTTATTAGTTTTATCAGTTTTATTATAGCTTTATATAGTTTTATATAGTTTTGTATAGTTTTATATAGTTTTATATAGTTCTATAGAGTTTTATATAGGTTTATATGGTTTTGTTAGTTTTATATAATTTTATATTGTTTTATATAGTGTTATATAGTTTTACATAGTTTTATATAGTTTTGTATAGCTTTATATTGTTTTATATAGTTTTATATGGTTGTGTTAGTTTTATATAGATTTAAATAGTTTTATATAGTTTTGGTAGTTTTATATAGTTTTATACAGTTTTATACAGTTTTATATTGTTTTTTATAGTGTTATATAGTTTTATAGAGTTTTATGTAGTTTTACATAATTTTATTTGCTTTATATATGCATATATGCATGCATTGTCGGTAGGAGGCCCTGGCGCATGAATCTGGGCAGCGGGAACGACCTCGGACCACCAGGGGCCGAGAAAACCACAGTCTCATGGGGCCGGACACTCAGGGTCAGGGGAAAATCCAATATATGTCTGGTGATATCTGGGGCGCTATTAGAGGTAGCGCAATAAACCAAAGTGAATTATCTGCAGGAGGCCCTGGCGCATGAATCTGTGCAGCGGGAACGACCTCGGACCACCAGGGGCCGAGAAAACCACCGTCTCATGGGGCCGGACACTCAGGGTCTGGGAAAAATCCAATATATATCTGGTGATATCTCGGGTGCTATTAGAGATAGCGCAATAAATCAGAGTGCATTGTCTGCAGGAAGCCCTGGCGCATGAATCTCTGCAGCGGCAACGACCTCGGACCACCAGGGGCCGAGAAAACCTCCGTCTCATGGGGCCGGACACTCAGGGTCAGGGAAAAATCCAATATATATCTGGTGATATCTCGGGTGCTATTACAGATAGCGCAATAAATCAAAGTACATTGTCTGTAGGAGGCTCTGGCGCATGAATCTGTGCAGCGGGAACGACCTCGGACCACCAGGGGCCGAGAAAACCACAGTCTCATGGGGCCGGACACTCAGGGTCAGGGGAAAATCCAATATATATGTGGTGATATCTCGTGTGCTATTAGAGATAGCGCAATAAACCAAAGTGAATTATCTGCAGGAGGCACTGGCGAATGAGTCTGTGCAGCAGGAACGACCTCGGACCACCAGGGGCCGAGAAAATTACAGATATTCGGAAACCGTCACCCAAGGTCATGTAAAAATCCAGCATATATCTGGTGATATCTCGGGTGCTATTAGAGATAGAGAAATAAACCAAAGTGAATTATCTGCAGGAGGCCCTGGCGCATGAATTTGTGCAGCGGGAACGACCTCGGACCACCAGGGGCCGAGAAAAACACCGTCTCATGGGGCCGGACACTCCGGGTCAGGGAAAAATCCAATATATATCTGGAGATATCTCGGGCGCTATTAGAGATAGCGCAATGAACCAAAGTGAATTGTCTGCAGGAGGCCCTGGTGCATGAATCTGTGCAGCGGGAACGACCTCGGATCACCAGGGGCCGAGAAAACCACCGACACATGGGGCCGGACACTCAGGGTCAGGGAAAAATCCAATATATATCTGGTGGTATCTCGGGTGCTATTAGGGATAGCGCAATAAACCAAAGTGCATTGTCTGCAGGAGGCCCTGGCGCATGAATCTGTGCAGCGGGAACGACCTCGGACCACCAGGGGCCGAGACAACCACCGTCTCATGGGGCCGGACACACAGGGTCAGGGAAAAATCCAATATATATCTGGTGATATCTCTGGTGCTACTAGAGATAGCGCAATAAATCGAAGTGCATTGTCTGTAGGAGGCCCTGGCGCATTAATCTGGGCAGCGTGAACGACCTCGGACCACCAGGGGCCGAGAAGACCACTGTCTCATGGGGCCGGACACTCAGGGACAGGGGAAAATCCAATATATATCTGGTGATATCTCGGGTGCTATTAGAGATAGCGCAATAAATCAAAGTGCATTGTCTGTAGGAGGCCCTGGCGCATGCATCTGGGCAGCGTGAACGACCTCGGACCACCAGGGGCCGAGAAAACCTCCGTCCCATGGGGCCGGACACTCAGGGTCAGGGAAAAATCAAATATATATCTGGTGAAATCTCGGGTGCTGTTAGAGATAGCGCAATAAAACAAAGTGCATTGTCCGTAGGAGGCCCTTGCGCATGAATCTGTGCAGCAGGAACGACATCGGACCTCCAGGGGCCGAGAAAATTACAGATTTTCGGTATCCGTCACCCAATGTCGAGTAAAAATCCATCATATATCTGGTGATATCTCGAGTGCTATTACAGATAGCGCGATAAATCAAAGTGCATTGTCTGTAGAAGGCACTGGCGCATGCATCTGTGCAGCGGGAACGACCTCGGACCACCAGGGGCCAAGGAAACGACCGTTTCATGTTGCCGGACACTCATCGTCAGGGAAAAATCCAATATATATCTGTTGATATATCGGGTGCTATTAGAGATAGCGCAATAAACCAAAGTGAATTATCTGCAGGAGGTCCTGGCGCATGAATCTGTGCAGCGGGAGCTACCTCGGCCCACCAGGGGCCGAGAAAACCACAGTATCATGGGGCCGGACACTCAGTGTTAGGGAAGAATCCAATATATATCTGGTGATATCTCGGGTGCTATTAGAGATAGCGCAATAAATCAAAGTGCATTATCTGTAGGAGGCCCTGGCCCATGAGTCTGTGCAGCGGGAACGACCTCGGACCACCTGGGGCCGAGAAAACCACAGACTCATGGGGCCGGACACTCAGGGTCAGGGGAAAATCCAATATATATCTGGTGATATCTCGGGTGCTATCAGAGATACCGCAATAAATCAAAGTGCATTGTCTGTAGGAGGCACTGGCGAATGAATCTGCGCAGCAGGAACGACCTCGGACCACTAGGGGCCGAGAAAACCACCGTCTCATGGGGCCGGACACTCAGGGTCGGGGATAAATCTAATATATATCCGGTGATATCTCGGGTGCTATTATAGATAGCGCAATAAATCAAAGTGCATTGTCTGTAGGAGGCCCTGGCGCATGAATCTGTGCAGAGGGAACAGCCTCGTACCACCAGGGGCCGTGAAAACCACCGTCTCATGGGGCCGGACACCCAGGGTCAGGGAAACATCCAATATATATCTGGTGATATCTCGGGTGCTATTACAGATAGCGCAATAAATCAAAGTGCATTGTCTGTAGGAGGCCCTGCCGCATGAATCTGGGCAGCGGGAACGACCTCGGACCACCAGGGGCCGAGAAAACTACCGTCTCATGGGGCCGGACACTCAGGGTCAGGGGAAAATCCAATATATATCTGGTGATATCTCGGGTGCTATTACAGATACCGCAATAAATCAAAGTGCATTGTCTGTAGGAGGCACTGGCGAATGAATCTGCGCAGCAGGAAAGACCTCGGACCACTAGGGGCCGAGAAAACCACCGTCTCATGGGGCCGGACACTCAGGGTCGGGGATAAATCCAATATATATCCGGTGATATCTCGGGTGCTATTAGAGATAGCGCAATAAACCAAAGTGCATTGTCTGTAGGAGGCCCTGGCGCATGAATCTGTGCAGCGGGAACGACCTCGGACCACCAGGGGCCGAGAAAACCACAGTCTCATGGGGTCGGACACTAAGGGTCAGGGAAGAATCCAATATATATCTGGTGATATCTCGGGTTCTATTAGAGATAGCGCAATAAACCATGGTGAATTATCTGCAGGAGGCCCTGGCGCATGAATCTGTGCAGGGGGAACGACCTCGGACCACCAGGGGCCGAGAAAACCACCGTCTCATGGGGCCGGACACTCAGGGTCAGGGGAAAATCCAATATATATCTGGTGATATCTCGGGTGCTATTACAGATAGCGCAATAAATCAAAGTGCATTGTCTGTAGGAGGACCTGGCGCATGAATCTGGGCAGCGGGAACGACCTCGGACCACCAGCGGCCCAGAAAACCACCGTCTCATGGTGCTGGACACTCAGGGTCAAGGGAAAATCCAATATATATCTGGTGATATCTCGGGTGCTATTAGAGATAGCGCAATAAATCAAAGTGAATTATCTGCAGGAGGCCCTGGCTCATGAGTCTGTGCAGCGGGAACGACCTCGGACCACCAGGGCCCAAGGAAACGACCGTTTCATGTTGCCGGACACTCATCGTCAGGGAAAAATCCAATATATATCTGTTGATATATCGGGTGCTATTAGAGATAGCACAATAAACCAAAGTGAATTATCTGCAGGAGGTCCTGGCGCATGAATCTGTGCAGCGGGAGCTACCTCGGCCCACCAGGGGCCGAGAAAACCACAGTATCATGGGGCCGGACACTCAGTGTTAGGGAAGAATCCAATATATATCTGGTGATATCTCGGGTGCTATTAGAGATAGCGCAATAAATCAAAGTGCATTATCTGTAGGAGGCCCTGGCCCATGAGTCTGTGCAGCGGGAACAACCTCGGACCACCTGGGGCCGAGAAAACCACAGACTCATGGGGCCGGACACTCAGGGTCAGGGGAAAATCCAATATATATCTGGTGATATCTCGGGTGCTATCAGAGATACCGCAATAAATCAAAGTGCATTGTCTGTAGGAGGCACTGGCGAATGAATCTGCGCAGCAGGAACGACCTCGGACCACTAGGGGCCGAGAAAACCACCGTCTCATGGGGCCGGACACTCAGGGTCGGGGATAAATCTAATATATATCCGGTGATATCTCGGGTGCTATTATAGATAGCGCAATAAATCAAAGTGCATTGTCTGTAGGAGGCACTGGCGAATGAATCTGCGCAGCAGGTACGACCTCGGACCACTAGGGGCCGAGAAAACCACCGTCTCATGGCGCCGGACACTCAGGGTCGGGGATAAATCCAATATATATCCGGTGATATCTCGGGTGCTATTAGAGATACCGCAATAAATCAAAGTGCATTGTCTGTAGGCGGCACTGGCGAATGAATCTGCGCAGCAGGTACGACCTCGGACCACCAGGGGCCGAGAAAACCACCGTCTCATGGGGCCGGACACTCAGGGTCAGGGGAAAATCCAATATATATCTGGTGATATCTCGGGTGCTATTACAGATACCGCAATAAATCAAAGTGCATTGTCTGTAGGTGGCACTGGCGAATGAATCTGCGCAGCAGGAACGACCTCGGACCACTAGGGGCCGAGAAAATTACAGATATTCGGAAACCGTCACCCAAGGTCATGTAAAAATCCAGCATATATCTGGTGATATCTCGGGTGCTATTAGAGATAGAGAAATAAACCAAAGTGAATTATCTGCAGGAGGCCCTGGCGCATGAATTTGTGCAGCGGGAACGACCTCGGACCACCAGGGGCCGAGAAAAACACCGTCTCATGGGGCCGGACACTCCGGGTCAGGGAAAAATCCAATATATATCTGGAGATATCTCGGGCGCTATTAGAGATAGCGCAATGAACCAAAGTGAATTGTCTGCAGGAGGCCCTGGTGCATGAATCTGTGCAGCGGGAACGACCTCGGATCACCAGGGGCCGAGAAAACCACCGACACATGGGGCCGGACACTCAGGGTCAGGGAAAAATCCAATATATATCTGGTGGTATCTCGGGTGCTATTAGGGATAGCGCAATAAACCAAAGTGCATTGTCTGCAGGAGGCCCTGGCGCATGAATCTGTGCAGCGGGAACGACCTCGGACCACCAGGGGCCGAGACAACCACCGTCTCATGGGGCCGGACACACAGGGTCAGGGAAAAATCCAATATATATCTGGTGATATCTCTGGTGCTACTAGAGATAGCGCAATAAATCGAAGTGCATTGTCTGTAGGAGGCCCTGGCGCATTAATCTGGGCAGCGTGAACGACCTCGGACCACCAGGGGCCGAGAAGACCACTGTCTCATGGGGCCGGACACTCAGGGACAGGGGAAAATCCAATATATATCTGGTGATATCTCGGGTGCTATTAGAGATAGCGCAATAAATCAAAGTGCATTGTCTGTAGGAGGCCCTGGCGCATGCATCTGGGCAGCGTGAACGACCTCGGACCACCAGGGGCCGAGAAAACCTCCGTCCCATGGGGCCGGACACTCAGGGTCAGGGAAAAATCAAATATATATCTGGTGAAATCTCGGGTGCTGTTAGAGATAGCGCAATAAAACAAAGTGCATTGTCCGTAGGAGGCCCTTGCGCATGAATCTGTGCAGCAGGAACGACATCGGACCTCCAGGGGCCGAGAAAATTACAGATTTTCGGTATCCGTCACCCAATGTCGAGTAAAAATCCATCATATATCTGGTGATATCTCGAGTGCTATTACAGATAGCGCGATAAATCAAAGTGCATTGTCTGTAGAAGGCACTGGCGCATGCATCTGTGCAGCGGGAACGACCTCGGACCACCAGGGGCCAAGGAAACGACCGTTTCATGTTGCCGGACACTCATCGTCAGGGAAAAATCCAATATATATCTGTTGATATATCGGGTGCTATTAGAGATAGCGCAATAAACCAAAGTGAATTATCTGCAGGAGGTCCTGGCGCATGAATCTGTGCAGCGGGAGCTACCTCGGCCCACCAGGGGCCGAGAAAACCACAGTATCATGGGGCCGGACACTCAGTGTTAGGGAAGAATCCAATATATATCTGGTGATATCTCGGGTGCTATTAGAGATAGCGCAATAAATCAAAGTGCATTATCTGTAGGAGGCCCTGGCCCATGAGTCTGTGCAGCGGGAACGACCTCGGACCACCTGGGGCCGAGAAAACCACAGACTCATGGGGCCGGACACTCAGGGTCAGGGGAAAATCCAATATATATCTGGTGATATCTCGGGTGCTATCAGAGATACCGCAATAAATCAAAGTGCATTGTCTGTAGGAGGCACTGGCGAATGAATCTGCGCAGCAGGAACGACCTCGGACCACTAGGGGCCGAGAAAACCACCGTCTCATGGGGCCGGACACTCAGGGTCGGGGATAAATCTAATATATATCCGGTGATATCTCGGGTGCTATTATAGATAGCGCAATAAATCAAAGTGCATTGTCTGTAGGAGGCCCTGGCGCATGAATCTGTGCAGAGGGAACAGCCTCGTACCACCAGGGGCCGTGAAAACCACCGTCTCATGGGGCCGGACACCCAGGGTCAGGGAAACATCCAATATATATCTGGTGATATCTCGGGTGCTATTACAGATAGCGCAATAAATCAAAGTGCATTGTCTGTAGGAGGCCCTGCCGCATGAATCTGGGCAGCGGGAACGACCTCGGACCACCAGGGGCCGAGAAAACTACCGTCTCATGGGGCCGGACACTCAGGGTCAGGGGAAAATCCAATATATATCTGGTGATATCTCGGGTGCTATTACAGATACCGCAATAAATCAAAGTGCATTGTCTGTAGGAGGCACTGGCGAATGAATCTGCGCAGCAGGAAAGACCTCGGACCACTAGGGGCCGAGAAAACCACCGTCTCATGGGGCCGGACACTCAGGGTCGGGGATAAATCCAATATATATCCGGTGATATCTCGGGTGCTATTAGAGATAGCGCAATAAACCAAAGTGCATTGTCTGTAGGAGGCCCTGGCGCATGAATCTGTGCAGCGGGAACGACCTCGGACCACCAGGGGCCGAGAAAACCACAGTCTCATGGGGTCGGACACTAAGGGTCAGGGAAGAATCCAATATATATCTGGTGATATCTCGGGTTCTATTAGAGATAGCGCAATAAACCATGGTGAATTATCTGCAGGAGGCCCTGGCGCATGAATCTGTGCAGCGGGAACGACCTCGGACCACCAGGGGCCGAGAAAACCACCGTCTCATGGGGCCGGACACTCAGGGTCAGGGGAAAATCCAATATATATCTGGTGATATCTCGGGTGCTATTACAGATAGCGCAATAAATCAAAGTGCATTGTCTGTAGGAGGACCTGGCGCATGAATCTGGGCAGCGGGAACGACCTCGGACCACCAGCGGCCCAGAAAACCACCGTCTCATGGTGCTGGACACTCAGGGTCAAGGGAAAATCCAATATATATCTGGTGATATCTCGGGTGCTATTAGAGATAGCGCAATAAATCAAAGTGAATTATCTGCAGGAGGCCCTGGCTCATGAGTCTGTGCAGCGGGAACGACCTCGGACCACCAGGGCCCAAGGAAACGACCGTTTCATGTTGCCGGACACTCATCGTCAGGGAAAAATCCAATATATATCTGTTGATATATCGGGTGCTATTAGAGATAGCACAATAAACCAAAGTGAATTATCTGCAGGAGGTCCTGGCGCATGAATCTGTGCAGCGGGAGCTACCTCGGCCCACCAGGGGCCGAGAAAACCACAGTATCATGGGGCCGGACACTCAGTGTTAGGGAAGAATCCAATATATATCTGGTGATATCTCGGGTGCTATTAGAGATAGCGCAATAAATCAAAGTGCATTATCTGTAGGAGGCCCTGGCCCATGAGTCTGTGCAGCGGGAACAACCTCGGACCACCTGGGGCCGAGAAAACCACAGACTCATGGGGCCGGACACTCAGGGTCAGGGGAAAATCCAATATATATCTGGTGATATCTCGGGTGCTATCAGAGATACCGCAATAAATCAAAGTGCATTGTCTGTAGGAGGCACTGGCGAATGAATCTGCGCAGCAGGAACGACCTCGGACCACTAGGGGCCGAGAAAACCACCGTCTCATGGGGCCGGACACTCAGGGTCGGGGATAAATCTAATATATATCCGGTGATATCTCGGGTGCTATTATAGATAGCGCAATAAATCAAAGTGCATTGTCTGTAGGAGGCACTGGCGAATGAATCTGCGCAGCAGGTACGACCTCGGACCACTAGGGGCCGAGAAAACCACCGTCTCATGGCGCCGGACACTCAGGGTCGGGGATAAATCCAATATATATCCGGTGATATCTCGGGTGCTATTAGAGATACCGCAATAAATCAAAGTGCATTGTCTGTAGGCGGCACTGGCGAATGAATCTGCGCAGCAGGTACGACCTCGGACCACCAGGGGCCGAGAAAACCACCGTCTCATGGGGCCGGACACTCAGGGTCAGGGGAAAATCCAATATATATCTGGTGATATCTCGGGTGCTATTACAGATACCGCAATAAATCAAAGTGCATTGTCTGTAGGTGGCACTGGCAAATGAATCTGCGCAGCAGGAACGACCTCGGACCACTAGGGGCCGAGAAAACCACCGTCTCATGGGGCCGGACACCCCATGTCGGGGATAAATCCAATATATATCCGGTGATATCTCGGGTGCTATTAGAGATAGCGCAATAAACCAAAGTGCATTGTCTGTAGGAGGCCCTGGCGCATGAATCTGTGCAGCGGGAACGACCTCGGACCACCAGGGGCCGAGAAAACCACAGTCTCATGGGGCCGGACACTAAGGGTCAGGGAAGGATCCAATATATATCTGGTGATATCTCGGGTTCTATTAGAGATAGCGCAATAAACCATGGTGAATTATCTGCAGGAGGCCCTGGCGCATGAATCTGTGCAGCGGGAACGACCTCGGACCACCAGGGGCCGAGAAAACCACCGTCTCATGGGGCCGGACACTCAGGGTCAGGGGAAAATCCAATATACATCTGGTGATATCTCGGGTGCTATTACAGATAGCGCAATAAATCAAAGTGCATTGTCTGTAGGAGGACCTGGCGCATGAATCTGGGCAGCGGGAACGACCTCGGACCACCAGCGGCCCAGAAAACCACCGTCTCATGGTGCTGGACACTCAGGGTCAAGGGAAAATCCAATATATATCTGGTGATATCTCGGGTGCTATTAGAGATAGCGCAATAAACCAAAGTGAATTATCTGCAGGAGGCCCTGGCTCATGAGTCTGTGCAGCGGGAACGACCTCGGACCACCAGGGGCCGAGAAAACCACAGTCTCATGGGGCCGGACACACAGGGTCAGGGGAAAATCCAATATATATCTGGTGATATCTCGGGTGCTAGTAGAGATACCGCAATAAATCAAAGTGCATTGTCTGTAGGAGGCACTGGCGAATGAATCTGCGCAGCAGGTACGACCTCGGACCACTAGGGGCCGAGAAAACCACCGTCTCATGGCGCCGGACACTCAGGGTCGGGGATAAATCCAATATATATCCGGTGATATCTCGGGTGCTATTACAGATACCGCAATAAATCAAAGTGCATTGTCTGTAGGAGGCACTGGCGAATGAATCTGCGCAGCAGGAACGACCTCGGACCACTAGGGGCCGAGAAAACCACCGTCTCATGGGGCCGGACACACAGGGTCAGGGGAAAATCCAATATATATCTGGTGATATCTCGGGTGCTATTAGAGATAGCGCAATAAACCAAAGTGAATTATCTGCAGGAGGCCCTGGCTCATGAGTCTGTGCAGCGGGAACGACCTCGGACCACCAGGGGCCGAGAAAACCACAGTCTCATGGGGCCGGACACACAGGGTCAGGGGAAAATCCAATATATATCTGGTGATATCTCGGGTGCTAGTAGAGATACCGCAATAAATCAAAGTGCATTGTCTGTAGGAGGCACTGGCGAATGAATCTGCGCAGCAGGTACGACCTCGGACCACTAGGGGCCGAGAAAACCACCGTCTCATGGCGCCGGACACTCAGGGTCGGGGATAAATCCAATATATATCCGGTGATATCTCGGGTGCTGTTATAGATAGCGCAATAAATCAAACTGCATTGTCTGTAGGAGGCCCTGGCGCATGAATATGGGCAGCGGGACCGACCTCGGACCACCAGGGGCCGAGAAACTTACAGATTTTCGGTGTCCGTCACCCAAAGTCATGCAAAAATCCAGTATATATATGGTGCTTTCTCGGGTGCTACTACAGATAGCGCAATAAATCAAAGCGCATTGTCTGTAGGAGGCCCTGGCGCATGAATCTGTGCAGCGGGAACGACCTCGGACCACCAGGGGCCGAGAAAACCACCGTCTCATGGGGCCGGACAATCAGGATCAGGGAAAAATCAAATATATATCTGGTGATATCTCGGGTGCTATTAGAGACAGCGCAATAAATCAAAGTGCATTGTCCGTAGGAGGCCCTTGCGCATGAATTTGAGCAGCAGGAACGACACCGGAACACCAGGGGCCGAGAAACTTACAGATTATCGGTGTCCGTCACCGAAAGTCATGCAAAAATCCAGTATATATATGGTGCTTTCTCGGGTGCTATTACAGATAGCGCAATAAACCAAAGCGAATTATCTGCAGGAGGCCCTGGCGCATGAATCTGTGCAGCGGCAACGACCTCGGACCACCAGGGACCGAGAAAACCACAGTCTCATGGGGCCGGACACTCAGGGTCAGGTAAAAATCCAATATATATCTGGTGATATCTCGGGTGATCTTACAGATAGCGCAATAAACCAAAGTGCGTTGTCTGTAGGAGGCCCTGGCGCATTAATCTGTGCAGCGGGAACGACCTCGGACCACCAGGGGCCGAGAAAATCACCGTCTCATGGGGCCGGACTGTCAGGGTCAGGGAAAAATCCAATATATATCTGGCGATATCTCAGGTGCTATTAGAGGTAGCGCAATAAACTAATGTGAATAATCTGCTGGGGGCCCTGGCGCATGAATCTGTGCAGCGGGGACGACCTTGGATCACCAGGGGCCGAGACAACCACCGTCTCATGGGGCCGGACACGCAGGGTCAGGGAAAAATCCAATATATATCAGGTGATATCTCTGGTGCTACTATAGATAGCGCAATAAATCAAAGTGCATTGTCTGTAGGAGGCCCTTGCGCATGAATCTGGGCAGCGTGAACGACCTCGGACCACCAGGGGCCGAGAAGACCACTGTCTCATGGGGCCGGACACTCAGGGACAGGGGAAAATCCAATATATATCTGGTGATATCTCGGGTGCTATTAGAGATAGCGCAATAAATCAAAGTGCATTGTCTGCAGGAGGCCCTGGCGCATGTATCTGGGCAGCGTGAACGACCTCGGACCACCAGGGGCCGAGAAAACCTCCGTCTCATGGGGCCGGACACACAGGGTCAGGGAAAAATCAAATATATATCTGGTGATATCACGGGTGCTGTTAGAGATAGCGCAATAAAACAAAGTGCATTGTCCGTAGGAGGCCCTTGCGCATGAATCTGTGCAGCAGGAACGACATCAGACCTCCAGGGGCCGAGAAAATTACAGATTTTCGGTATCCGTCACCCAATGTCGAGTAAAAATCCATCATATATCTGGTGATATCTCGAGTTCTATTACAGATAGCGCGATAAATCAAAGTGCATTGTCTGTAGGAGGCCCTGGCGCATGAATCTGTGCAGAGGGAACAGCCTCGTACCACCAGGGGCCGTGAAAACCACCGCCTCATGGGGCCGGACACCCAGGGTCAGGGAAACATCCAATATATATCTGGTGATATCTCGGGTGCTATTACAGATAGCGCAATAAATCAAAGTGCATTGTCTGTAGGAGGACCTGGCGCATGAATCTGGGCAGCGGGAACGACCTCGGACCACCAGCGGCCGAGAAAACCACCGTCTCATGGTGCTGGACACTCAGGGTCAAGGGAAAATCCGATATATATCTGGTGATATCTCGGGTGCTATTAGAGATAGCGCAATAAACCAAAGTGAAATATCTGCAGGAGGCCCTGGCGCATGCATCTGTGCAGCGGGACCGACCTCGGACCACCAGGGGCCAAGGAAACGACCGTCTCATGGGGCCGGACACTCATCGTCAGGGAAAAATCCAATATATATCTGTTGATATCTCGGGTGCTATTAGAGATAGCGCAATAAACCAAAGTGAATTATCTGCAGGAGGTCCTGGCGCATGAATCTGTGCAGCGGGAACGACCTCGGACCACCAGGGGCCGAGAAAACCACAGACTCATGGGGCCGGACACTCAGGGTCAGGGGAAAATCCAATATATATCTGGTGATATCTCGGGTGCTATTAGAGATACCGCAATAAATCAAAGTGCATTGTCTGTAGGAGGCACTGGCGAATGAATCTGCGCAGCAGGAACGACCTCGGACCACTAGGGGCCGAGAAAACCACCATCTCATGGGGACGGACACTCAGGGTCGGGGATAAATCTAATATATATCCGGTGATATCTCGGGTGCTATTATAGATAGCGCAATAAATCAAAGTGCATTGTCTGTAGGAGGCCCTGGCGCATGAATCTGTGCAGAGGGAACAGCCTCGTACCACCAGGGGCCGTGAAAACCACCGTCTCATGGGGCTGGACACCCAGGGTCAGGGAAACATCCAATATATATCTGGTGATATCTCGGGTGCTATTAGAGATAGCGCAATAAACCATGGTGAATTATCTGCAGGAGGCCCTGGCGCATGAATCTGTGTAGCGGGAACGACCTCGGACCACCAGGCCTCGAGAAAACAACCGCCTCATAGGGCCGGACACTCAGGGTCAGGGGAAAATCCAATATATATCTGGTGATATCTCGGGTGCTATTACAGATAGCGCAATAAATCAAAGTGCATTGTCTGTAGGAGGACCTGGCGCATGAATCTGGGCAGCGTGAACGACCTCGGACAACCAGCGGCCGAGAAAACCACCGTCTCATGGTGCTGGACACTCAGGGTCAAGGGAAAATCCAATATACATCTGGTGATATCTCGGGTGCTATTACAGATAGCGCAATAAATCAAAGTGCATTGTCTGTAGGAGGACATGGCGCATGAATCTGGGCAGCGGGAACGACCTCGGACCACCAGCGGCCCAGAAAACCACCGTCTCATGGTGCTGGACACTCAGGGTCAAGGGAAAATCCAATATATATCTGGTGATATCTCGGGTGCTATTAGAGATAGCGCAATAAACCAAAGTGAATTATCTGCAGGAGGAGCTGGCTCATGAGTCTGTGCAGCGGGAACGACCTCGGACCACCAGGGGCCGAGAAAACCACAGTCTCATGGGGCCGGACACACAGGGTCAGGGGAAAATCCAATATATATCTGGTGATATCTCGGGTGCTAGTAGAGATACCGCAATAAATCAAAGTGCATTGTCTGTAGGAGGCACTGGCGAATGAATCTGCGCAGCAGGTACGACCTCGGACCACTAGGGGCCGAGAAAACCACCGTCTCATGGCGCCGGACACTCAGGGTCGGGGATAAATCCAATATATATCCGGTGATATCTCGGGTGCTATTACAGATACCGCAATAAATCAAAGTGCATTGTCTGTAGGAGGCACTGGCGAATGAATCTGCGCAGCAGGAACGACCTCGGACCACTAGGGGCCGAGAAAACCACCGTCTCATGGGGCCGGACACTCAGGGTCGGGGATAAATCCAATATATATCCGGTGATATCTCGGGTGCTATTATAGATAGCGCAATAAATCAAACTGCATTGTCTGTAGGAGGCCCTGGCGCATGAATATGGGCAGCGGGACCGACCTCGGACCACCAGGGGCCGAGAAACTTACAGATTTTCGGTGTCCGTCACCCAAAGTCATGCAAAAATCCAGTATATATATGGTGCTTTCTCGGGTGCTACTACAGATAGCGCAATAAATCAAAGCGCATTGTCTGTAGGAGGCCCTGGCGCATGAATCTGTGCAGCGGGAACGACCTCGGACCACCAGGGGCCGAGAAAACCACCGTCTCATGGGGCCGGACAATCAGGATCAGGGAAAAATCAAATATATATCTGGTGATATCTCGGGTGCTATTAGAGACAGCGCAATAAATCAAAGTGCATTGTCCGTAGGAGGCCCTTGCGCATGAATTTGAGCAGCAGGAACGACACCGGAACACCAGGGGCCGAGAAACTTACAGATTTTCGGTGTCCGTCACCGAAAGTCATGCAAAAATCCAGTATATATATGGTGCTTTCTCGGGTGCTATTACAGATAGCGCAATAAACCAAAGCGAATTATCTGCAGGAGGCCCTGGCGCATGAATCTGTGCAGCGGCAACGACCTCGGACCACCAGGGACCGAGAAAACCACCGTCTCATGGGGCCGGACACTCAGGGTCAGGTAAAAATCCAATATATATCTGGTGATATCTCGGGTGATCTTACAGATAGCGCAATAAACCAAAGTGCGTTGTCTGTAGGAGGCCCTGGCGCATTAATCTGTGCAGCGGGAACGACCTCGGACCACCAGGGGCCGAGAAAATCACCGTCTCATGGGGCCGGACTGTCAGGGTCAGGGAAAAATCCAATATATATCTGGCGATATCTCAGGTGCTATTAGAGGTAGCGCAATAAACTAATGTGAATAATCTGCTGGGGGCCCTGGCGCATGAATCTGTGCAGCGGGGACGACCTTGGATCACCAGGGGCCGAGACAACCACCGTCTCATGGGGCCGGACACACAGGGTCAGGGAAAAATCCAATATATATCAGGTGATATCTCTGGTGCTACTATAGATAGCGCAATAAATCAAAGTGCATTGTCTGTAGGAGGCCCTTGCCCATGAATCTGGGCAGCGTGAACGACCTCGGACCACCAGGGGCCGAGAAGACCCCTGTCTCATGGGGCCGGACACTCAGGGACAGGGGAAAATCCAATATATATCTGGTGATATCTCGGGTGCTATTAGAGATAGCGCAATAAAACAAAGTGCATTGTCCGTAGGAGGCCCTTGCGCATGAATCTGTGCAGCAGGAACGACATCAGACCTCGAGGGGCCGAGAAAATTACAGATTTTCGGTATCCGTCACCCAATGTCGAGTAAAAATCCATCATATATCTGGTGATATCTCGAGTTCTATTACAGATAGCGCGATAAATCAAAGTGCATTGTCTGTAGGAGGCCCTGGCGCATGAATCTGTGCAGAGGGAACAGCCTCGTACCACCAGGGGCCGTGAAAACCACCGTCTCATGGGGCCGGACACCCAGGGTCAGGGAAACATGCAATATATATCTGGTGATATCTCGGGTGCTATTACAGATAGCGCAATAAATCAAAGTGCATTGTCTGTAGGAGGACCTGGCGCATGAATCTGGGCAGCGGGAACGACCTCGGACCACCAGCGGCCGAGAAAACCACCGTCTCATGGTGCTGGACACTCAGGGTCAAGGGAAAATCCGATATATATCTGGTGATATCTCGGGTGCTATTAGAGATAGCGCAATAAACCAAAGTGAAATATCTGCAGGAGGCCCTGGCGCATGCATCTGTGCAGCGGGAACGACCTCGGACCACCAGGGGCCAAGGAAACGACCGTCTCATGGGGCCGGACACTCATCGTCAGGGAAAAATCCAATATATATCTGTTGATATCTCGGGTGCTATTAGAGATAGCGCAATAAACCAAAGTGAATTATCTGCAGGAGGTCCTGGCGCATGAATCTGTGCAGCGGGAACGACCTCGGACCACCAGGGGCCGAGAAAACCACAGACTCATGGGGCCGGACACTCAGGGTCAGGGGAAAATCCAATATATATCTGGTGATATCTCGGGTGCTATTAGAGATACCGCAATAAATCAAAGTGCATTGTCTGTAGGAGGCACTGGCGAATGAATCTGCGCAGCAGGAACGACCTCGGACCACCAGGGGCCGTGAAAACCACCGTCTCATGGGGCCGGACACCCAGGGTCAGGGAAACATCCAATATATATCTGGTGATATCTCGGGTGCTATTAGAGATAGCGCAATAAACCATGGTGAATTATCTGCAGGAGGCCCTGGCGCATGAATCTGTGTAGCGGGAACGACCTCGGACCACCAGGCCCCGAGAAAACAACCGCCTCATAGGGCCGGACACTCAGGGTCAGGGGAAAATCCAATATATATCTGGTGATATCTCGGGTGCTATTACAGATAGCGCAATAAATCAAAGTGCATTGTCTGTAGGAGGACCTGGCGCATGAATCTGGGCAGCGTGAACGACCTCGGACAACCAGCGGCCGAGAAAACCACCGTTTCATGGTGCTGGACACTCAGGGTCAAGGGAAAATCCAATATATATCTGGTGATATCTCGGGTGCTATTAGAGATAGCGCAATAAACCAAATTGAATTATCTGCAGGCGGCCCTGGCGCATGCATCTGTGCAGCGGGAACGACCTCGGACCACCAGGGGCCAAGGAAACGACCGTCTCATGGGGCCGGACACTCATGGTCAGGGAAAAATCCAATATATATCTGTTGATATCACGGGTGCTAATACAGATAGCGCAATAAACCAAAGTGAATTATCTGCAGGAGGTCCTGGCGCATGAATCTGTGCAGCGGGAACGACCTCGGCCCACCAGGGGCCGAGAAAACCACAGTCTCGTGGGGCCGGACACTCAGTTTTAGGGAAGAATCCAATATATATCTGGTGATATCTCGGGTGCTATTAGAGATAGCGCAATAAATCAAACTGCATTATCTGTAGGAGTCCCTGGCTCATGAGTCTGTGCAGCGGGAACGACCTCGGACCACCAGGGGCCGAGAAAACCACAGTCTCATGGGGCCGGACACTCAGGGTCAGGGGAAAATCCAATATATATCTGGTGATATCTCGGGTGCTATTAGAGATACCGCAATAAATCAAAGTGCATTGTCTGTAGGCGGCACTGGCGAATGAATCTGCACAGCAGGTACGACCTCGGACCACCAGGGGCCGAGAAAACCACCGTCTCATGGGGCCGGACACTCAGGGTCAGGGGAAAATCCAATATATATCTGGTGATATCTCGGGTGCTATTACAGATACCGCAATAAATCAAAGTGCATTGTCTGTAGGTGGCACTGGCGAATGAATCTGCGCAGCAGGAACGACCTCGGACCACTAGGGGCCGAGAAAACCACCGTCTCATGGGGCCGGACACTCAGGGTCGGGGATAAATCCAATATATATCCGGTGATATCTCGGGTGCTATTAGAGATAGCGCAATAAACCAAAGTGCATTGTCTGTAGGAGGCCCTGGCGCATGAATCTGTGCAGCGGGAACGACCTCGGACCACCAGGGGCCGAGAAAACCACAGTCTCATGGGGCCGGACACTAAGGGTCAGGGAAGAATCCAATATATATCTGGTGATATCTCGGGTTCTATTAGAGATAGCGCAATAAACCATGGTGAATTATCTGCAGGAGGCCCTGGCGCATGAATCTGTGCAGCGGGAACGACCTCGGACCACCAGGGGCCGAGAAAACCACCGTCTCATGGGGCCGGACACTCAGGGTCAGGGGAAAATCCAATATATATCTGGTGATATCTCGGGTGCTATTACAGATAGCGCAATAAATCAAAGTGCATTGTCTGTAGGAGGACCTGGCGCATGAATCGGGGCAGCGGGAACGACCTCGGACCACCAGCGGCCCAGAAAACCACCGTCTCATGGTGCTGGACACTCAGGGTCAAGGGAAAATCCAATATATATCTGGTGATATCTCGGGTGCTATTAGAGATAGCGCAATAAACCAAAGTGAATTATCTGCAGGAGGCCCTGGCTCATGAGTCTGTGCAGCGGGAACGACCTCGGACCACCAGGGGCCGAGAAAACCAAAGTCTCATGGGGCCGGACACACAGGGTCAGGGGAAAATCCAATATATATCTGGTGATATCTCGGGTGCTAGTAGAGATACCCCAATAAATCAAAGTGCATTGTCTGTAGGAGGCACTGGCGAATGAATCTGCGCAGCAGGTACGACCTCGGACCACTAGGGGCCGAGAAAACCACCGTCTCATGGCGCCGGACACTCAGGGTCGGGGATAAATCCAATATATATCCGGTGATATCTCGGGTGCTATTAGAGATACCGCAATAAATCAAAGTGCATTGTCTGTCGGCGGCACTGGCGAATGAATCTGCGCAGCAGGTACGACCTCGGACCACCAGGGGCCGAGAAAACCACCGTCTCATGGGGCCGGACACTCAGGGTCAGGGGAAAATCCAATATATATCTGGTGATATCTCGTGTGCTATTACAGATACCGCAATAAATCAAAGTGCATTGTCTGTAGGAGGCACTGGCGAATGAATCTGCGCAGCAGGAACGACCTCGGACCACTAGGGGCCGAGAAAACCACCGTCTCATGGGGCCGGACACTCAGGGTCGGGGATAAATCCAATATATATCCGGTGATATCTCGGGTGCTATTATAGATAGCGCAATAAATCAAAGTGCATTGTCTGTAGGAGGCCCTGGCGCATGAATCTGGGCAGCGGGAACGACCTCGGACCACCAGGGGCCGAGAAACTTACAGATTTTCGGTGTCCGTCACCCAAAGTCATGCAAAAATCCAGTATATATATGGTGCTTTCTCGGGTGCTACTACAGATAGCGCAATAAATCAAAGTGCATTGTCTGTAGGAGGCCCTGGCGCATGAATCTGTGCAGCGGGAACGACCTCGGACCACCAGGGGCCGAGAGAACCACCGTCTCATGGGGCCGGACAATCAGGATCAGGGAAAAATCAAATATATATCTGGTGATATCTCGGGTGCTATTAGAGACAGCGCAATAAATCAAAGTGCATTGTCCGTAGGAGGCCCTTGCGCATGAATTTGTGCAGCAGGAACGACACCGGAACACCAGGGGCCGAGAAACTTACAGATTTTCGGTGTCCGTCACCGAAAGTGATGCAAAAATCCAGTATATATATGGTGCTTTCTCGGGTGCTATTACAGATAGCGCAATAAACCAAAGCGAATTATCTGCAGGAGGCCCTGGCGCATGAATCTGTGCAGCGGCAACGACCTCGGACCACCAGGGACCGAGAAAACCACCGTCTCATGGGGCCGGACACTCAGGGTCAGGTAAAAATCCAATATATATCTGGTGATATCTCGGGTGATCTTACAGATAGCACAATAAACCAAAGTGCGTTGTCTGTAGGAGGCCCTGGCGCATTAATCTGTGCAGCGGGAACGACCTCGGACCACCAGGGGCCAAGAAAATCACCGTCTCATGGGGCCGGACTGTCAGGGTCAGGGAAAAATCCAATATATATCTGGCGATATCTCAGGTGCTATTAGAGGTAGCGCAATAAACTAATGTGAATAATCTGCTGGGGGCCCTGGCGCATGAATCTGTGCAGCGGGGACGACCTTGGATCACCAGGGGCCGAGACAACCACCGTCTCATGGGGCCGGACACACAGGGTCAGGGAAAAATCCAATATATATCAGGTGATATCTCTGGTGCTACTATAGATAGCGCAATAAATCAAAGTGCATTGTCTGTAGGAGGCCCTTGCGCATGAATCTGGGCAGCGTGAACGACCTCGGACCACCAGGGGCCGAGAAGACCACTGTCTCATGGGGCCGGACACTCAGGGACAGGGGAAAATCCAATATATATCTGGTGATATCTCGGGTGCTATTAGAGATAGCGCAATAAATCAAAGTGCATTGTCTGTAGGAGGCCCTGGCGCATGTATCTGGGCAGCGTGAACGACCTCGGACCACCAGGGGCCGAGAAAACCTCCGTCTCATGGGGCCGAACACTCAGGGTCAGGGAAAAATCAAATATATATCTGGTGATATCACGGGTGCTGTTAGAGATAGCGCAATAAAACAAAGTGCATTGTCCGTAGGAGGCCCTTGCGCATGAATCTGTGCAGCAGGAACGACATCAGACCTCCAGGGGCCGAGAAAATTACAGATTTTCGGTATCCGTCACCCAATGTCGAGTAAAAATCCATCATATATCTGGTGATATCTCGAGTTCTATTACAGATAGCGCGATAAATCAAAGTGCATTGTCTGTAGGAGGCCCTGGCGCATGAATCTGTGCAGAGGGAACAGCCTCGTAACACCAGGGGCCGTGAAAACCACCGTCTCATGGGGCCGGACACCCAGGGTCAGGGAAACATCCAATATATATCTGGTGATATCTCGGGTGCTATTACAGATAGCGCAATAAATCAAAGTGCATTGTCTGTAGGAGGACCTGGCGCATGAATCTGGGCAGCGGGAACGACCTCGGACCACCAGCGGCCGAGAAAACCACCGTCTCATGGTGCTGGACACTCAGGGTCAAGGGAAAATCCGATATATATCTGGTGATATCTCGGGTGCTATTAGAGGTAGCGCAATAAACCAAAGTGAAATATCTGCAGGAGGCCCTGGCGCATGCATCTGTGCAGCGGGAACGACCTCGGACCACCAGGGGCCAAGGAAACGACCGTCTAATGGGGCCGGACACTCATCGTCAGGGAAAAATCCAATATATATCTGTTGATATCTCGGGTGCTATTAGAGATAGCGCAATAAACCAAAGTGAATTATCTGCAGGAGGTCCTGGCGCATGAATCTGTGCAGCGGGAACGACCTCGGCCCACCAGGGGCCGAGAAAACCACAGTCTCGTGGGGCCGGACACTCAGTTTTAGGGAAGAATCCAATATATATCTGGTGATATCTCGGGTGCTATTAGAGATAGCGCAATAAATCAAAGTGCATTATCTGTAGGAGTCCCTGGCTCATGAGTCTGTGCAGCGGGAACGACCTCGGACCACCAGGGGCCGAGAAAACCACAGTCTCATGGGGCCGGACACTCAGGGTCAGGGGAAAATCCAATATATATCTGGTGATATCTCGGGTGCTATTAGAGATACCGCAATAAATCAAAGTGCATTGTCTGTAGGAGGCACTTGCGAATGAATCTGCGCAGCTGGAACGACCTCGGACCACCAGGGGCCGAGAAAACCAACGTCTCATGGGGCCGGACACTCAGGGTCAGGGGAAAATCCAATATATATCTGGTGATATCTCGGGTGCTATTACAGATAGCGCAATAAATCAAAGTGCATTGTCTGTAGGAGGCTCTGGCGCATGAATATGTGCAGCGGGAACGACGTCGGACCACCAGGGGCCGAGAAAACCACAGTCTCATGGGGCCGGACACTCAGGGTCAGTGGAAAATCCAATATATATCTGGGGATATCTCGGGTGCTATTAGAGATACCGCAATAAATCAAAGTGCATTGTCTGTAGGAGGCACTGGCGAATGAATCTGCGCAGCAGGAACGACCTCGGACCACTAGGGGCCGAGAAAACCACCGTCTCATGGGGCCGGACACTCAGGGTCGGGGATAAATCTAATATATATCCGGTGATATCTCGAGTGCTATTATAGATAGCGCAATAAATCAAAGTGCATTGTCTGTAGGAGGCCCTGGCGCATGAATCTGGGCAGCGGGAACGACCTCGGACCACCAGGGGCCGAGAAAACCACAGTCTCATGGGGCCGGACACTCAAGGTCAGGGGAAAATCCAATATATGTCTGGTGATATCTCGGGTGCTATTAGAGATAGCGCAATAAACCATGGTGAATTATCTGTAGGAGGCCCTGGCGCATGAATCTGTGTAGCGGGAACGACCTCGGACCACCAGGCCCCGAGAAAACCACCGTCTCATAGGGCCGGACACTCAGGGTCAGGGGAAAATCCAATATATATCTGGTGATATCTCGGGTGCTATTACAGATAGCGCAATAAATCAAAGTGCATTGTCAGTAGGAGGACCTGGCGCATGAATCTGGGCAGCGGGAACGACCTCGGACAACCAGCGGCCGAGAAAACCACCGTCTCATGGTGCTGGACACTCAGGGTCAAGGGAAAATCCAATATATATCTGGTGATATCTCGGGTGCTATTAGAGATAGCGCAATAAACCAAAGTGAATTATCTGCAGGCGGCCCTGGCGCATGAGTCTGTGCAGCGGGAACGACCTCGGACCACCAGTGGCCGAGAAAACCACCGTCTCATGGGGCCGGACTGTCAGGGTCAGGGAAAAATCCAATATATATCCGGTGATATCTCGGGTGCTATTAGAGATACCGCAATAAATCAAAGTGCATTGTCTGTAGGAGGCATTGGCGAATGAATCTGCGCAACAGGAACGACCTCGGACGGCTAGGGGCCGTGAAAACCACCGTCTCATGGGGCCGGACACCCAGGGTCAGGGAAACATCCAATATATATCTGGTGATATCTCTGGTGCTATTACAGATAGCGCAATAAATCAAAGTGCATTGTCTGTAGGAGGACCTGGCGCATGAATCTGGGCAGCGGGAACGACCTCGGCCCGCCAGCGGCCGAGAAAACCACCGTCTCATGGTGCTGGACACTCAGGGTCAAGGGAAAATCCGATATATATCTGGTGATATCTCGGGTGCTATTAGAGATAGCGCCATAAACCAAAGTGAAATATCTGCAGGAGGCCCTGGCGCATGCATCTGTGCAGCGGGAACGACCTCGGACCACCAGGGGCCAAGGAAACGACCGTCTCATGGGGCCGGACACTCAGTGTTAGGGAAGAATCCAATATATATCTGGTGATATCTCGGGTGCTATTACAGATAGCGCAATAAATCAAAGTGCATTGTCTGTAGGAGGCTCTGGCGCATGAATATGTGCAGCGGGAACGACGTCGGACCACCAGGGGCCGAGAAAACCACAGTCTCATGGGGCCGGACACTCAGGGTCAGTGGAAAATCCAATATATATCTGGGGATATCTCGGGTGCTATTAGAGATACCGCAATAAATCAAAGTGCATTGTCTGTAGGAGGCACTGGCGAATGAATCTGCGCAGCAGGAACGACCTCGGACCACTAGGGGCCGAGAAAACCACCGTCTCATGGGGCCGGACACTCAGGGTCGGGGATAAATCTAATATATATCCGGTGATATCTCGAGTGCTATTATAGATAGCGCAATAAATCAAAGTGCATTGTCTGTAGGAGGCCCTGGCGCATGAATCTGGGCAGCGGGAACGACCTCGGACCACCAGGGGCCGAGAAAACCACAGTCTCATGGGGCCGGACACTCAAGGTCAGGGGAAAATCCAATATATGTCTGGTGATATCTCGGGTGCTATTAGAGATAGCGCAATAAACCATGGTGAATTATCTGTAGGAGGCCCTGGCGCATGAATCTGTGTAGCGGGAACGACCTCGGACCACCAGGCCCCGAGAAAACCACCGTCTCATAGGGCCGGACACTCAGGGTCAGGGGAAAATCCAATATATATCTGGTGATATCTCGGGTGCTATTACAGATAGCGCAATAAATCAAAGTGCATTGTCAGTAGGAGGACCTGGCGCATGAATCTGGGCAGCGGGAACGACCTCGGACAACCAGCGGCCGAGAAAACCACCGTCTCATGGTGCTGGACACTCAGGGTCAAGGGAAAATCCAATATATATCTGGTGATATCTCGGGTGCTATTAGAGATAGCGCAATAAACCAAAGTGAATTATCTGCAGGCGGCCCTGGCGCATGAGTCTGTGCAGCGGGAACGACCTCGGACCACCAGTGGCCGAGAAAACCACCGTCTCATGGGGCCGGACTGTCAGGGTCAGGGAAAAATCCAATATATATCCGGTGATATCTCGGGTGCTATTAGAGATACCGCAATAAATCAAAGTGCATTGTCTGTAGGAGGCATTGGCGAATGAATCTGCGCAACAGGAACGACCTCGGACGGCTAGGGGCCGAGAAAACCACCGTCTCATGGGGCCGGACACTCGGGGTCAGGGAAGAATCCAATATATATCGGGTGATATCTCGGGTTCTATTAGAGATAGCGCAATAAACCATGGTGAATTATCTGCAGGAGGCCCTGGCGCATTAATCTGTGCAGCGGGAACGACCTCGGACCACCAGCGGCCCAGAAAACCACCGTCTCATGGTGCTGGACACTCAGGGTCAAGGGAAAATCCAATATATATCTGGTGATATCTCGGGTGCTATTAGAGATAGCGCAATAAACCAAAGTGAATTATCTGCAGGAGGCCCTGGCTCATGAGTCTGTGCAGCGGGAACGACCTCGGACCACCAGGGGCCGAGAAAACCACAGTCTCATGGGGCCGGACACACAGGGTCAGGGGAAAATCCAATATATATCTGGTGATATCTCGGGTGCTATTAGAGATACCGCAATAAATCAAAGTGCATTGTCTGTAGGAGGCACTGGCGAATGAATCTGCGCAGCAGGTACGACCTCGGACCACTAGGGGCCGAGAAAACCACCGTCTCATGGCGCCGGACACTCAGGGTCGGGGATAAATCAAATATATATCCGGTGATATCTCGGGTGCTATTAGAGATACCGCAATAAATCAAAGTGCATTGTCTGTAGGCGGCACTGGCGAATGAATCTGCGCAGCAGGTACGACCTCGGACCACTAGGGGCCGAGAAAACCACCGTCTCATGGGGCCGGACACTCAGGGTCGGGGATAAATCCAATATATATCCGGTGATATCTCGGGTGCTATTATAGATAGCGCAATAAATCAAAGTGCATTGTCTGTAGGAGGCCCTGGCGCATGAATCTGGGCAGCGGGAACGACCTCGGACCACCAGGGGCCGAGAAACTTACAGATTTTCGGTGTCCGTCACCCAAAGTCATGCAAAAATCCAGTATATATATGGTGCTTTCTCGGGTGCTACTACAGATAGCGCAATAAATCAAAGTGCATTGTCTGTAGGAGGCCCTGGCGCATGAATCTGTGCAGCGGGATCGACCTCGGACCACCAGGGGCCGAGAAAACCACCGTCTCATGGGGCCGGACAATCAGGGTCAGGGAAAAATCAAATATATATCTGGTGATATCTCGGGTGCTATTAGAGACAGCGCAATAAATCAAAGTGCATTGTCCGTAGGAGGCCCTCGCGCATGAATTTGTGCAGCAGGAACGACATCGGAACACCAGGGCCGAGAAAATTACAGATTTTCGGTATCCGTCACCCAATGTCATCTAAAAATCCAGCATATATCTCGTGATATCTCGGGTTCTATTACAGATAGCGCGATAAATCAAAGCGCATTGTCTGCAGGAGGCCCTGGCGCATGAATCTGTGAAGCAGGAACGACCTCGGACTTCCAGGGGCCGAGAAACTTACAGATTTTCGGTGTCCGTCACCGAAAGTCATGCAAAAATCCAGTATATATATGGTGCTTTCTCGGGTGCTATTACAGATAGCGCAATAAACCAAAGCGAATTATCTGCAGGAGGCCCTGGCGCATGAATCTGTGCAGTGGCAACGACCTCGGACCACCAGGGACCGAGAAAACCACCGTCTCATGGGGCCGGACACTCAGGGTCAGGTAAAAATCCAATATATATCTGGTGATATCTCGGGTGATCTTACAGATAGCGCAATAAACCAAAGTGCGTTGTCTGTAGGAGGCCCTGGCGCATTAATCTGTGCAGCGGGAACGACCTCGGACCACCAGGGGCCGAGAAAATCACCGTCTCATGTGGCCGGACTGTCAGGGTCAGGGAAAAATCCAATATATATCTGGCGATATCTCAGGTGCTATTAGAGGTAGCGCAATAAACTAATGTGAATAATCTGCTGGAGGCCCTGGCGCATGAATCTGTGCAGCGAGGACGACCTTGGATCACCAGGGGCCGAGACAACCACCGTCTCATGGGGCCGGACACACAGGGTCAGGGAAAAATCCAATATATATCTGGTGATATCTCTGGTGCTACTAGAGATAGCGCAATAAATCAAAGTGCATTGTCTGCAGGAGGCCCTGGCGCATGAATCTGGGAAGCGTGAACGACCTCGGACCACCAGGGGCCGAGAAGACCACTGTCTCATGGGGCCGGACACTCAGGGACAGGGGAAAATCCAATATATATCTGGTGATATCTCGGGTGCTATTAGAGATAGCGCAATAAATCAAAGTGCATTGTCTGTAGGAGGCCCTGGCGCATGTACCTGGGCAGCGTGAACGACCTCGGACCACCAGGGGCCGAGAAAACCTCCGTCTCATGGGGCCGGACACTCAGGGTCAGGGAAAAATCAAATATATATCTGGTGATATCACGGGTGCTATTACAGATAGCGCAATAAATCAAAGTGCATTGTCTGTAGGAGGCCCTGGCGCATGAATCTGTGCAGAGGGAACAGCCTCGTACCACCAGGGGCCGTGAAAACCACCGTCTCATGGGGCCGGACACCCAGGGTCAGGGAAACATCCAATATATATCTGGTGATATCTCTGGTGCTATTACAGATAGCGCAATAAATCAAAGTGCATTGTCTGTAGGAGGACCTGGCGCATGAATCTGGGCAGCGGGAACGACCTCGGCCCACCAGCGGCCGAGAAAACCACCGTCTCATGGTGCTGGACACTCAGGGTCAAGGGAAAATCCGATATATATCTGGTGATATCTCGGGTGCTATTAGAGATAGCGCCATAAACCAAAGTGAAATATCTGCAGGAGGCCCTGGCGCATGCATCTGTGCAGCGGGAACGACCTCGGACCACCAGGGGCCAAGGAAACGACCGTCTCATGGGGCCGGACACTCAGTGTTAGGGAAGAATCCAATATATATCTGGTGATATCTCGGGTGCTATTACAGATAGCGCAATAAATCAAAGTGCATTGTCTGTAGGAGGCTCTGGCGCATGAATATGTGCAGCGGGAACGACGTCGGACCACCAGGGGCCGAGAAAACCACAGTCTCATGGGGCCGGACACTCAGGGTCAGTGGAAAATCCAATATATATCTGGGGATATCTCGGGTGCTATTAGAGATACCGCAATAAATCAAAGTGCATTGTCTGTAGGAGGCACTGGCGAATGAATCTGCGCAGCAGGAACGACCTCGGACCACTAGGGGCCGAGAAAACCACCGTCTCATGGGGCCGGACACTCAGGGTCGGGGATAAATCTAATATATATCCGGTGATATCTCGAGTGCTATTATAGATAGCGCAATAAATCAAAGTGCATTGTCTGTAGGAGGCCCTGGCGCATGAATCTGGGCAGCGGGAACGACCTCGGACCACCAGGGGCCGAGAAAACCACAGTCTCATGGGGCCGGACACTCAAGGTCAGGGGAAAATCCAATATATGTCTGGTGATATCTCGGGTGCTATTAGAGATAGCGCAATAAACCATGGTGAATTATCTGCAGGAGGCCCTGGCGCATGAATCTGTGTAGCGGGAACGACCTCGGACCACCAGGCCCCGAGAAAACCACCGTCTCATAGGGCCGGACACTCAGGGTCAGGGGAAAATCCAATATATATCTGGTGATATCTCGGGTGCTATTACAGATAGCGCAATAAATCAAAGTGCATTGTCAGTAGGAGGACCTGGCGCATGAATCTGGGCAGCGGGAACGACCTCGGACAACCAGCGGCCGAGAAAACCACCGTCTCATGGTGCTGGACACTCAGGGTCAAGGGAAAATCCAATATATATCTGGTGATATCTCGGGTGCTATTAGAGATAGCGCAATAAACCAAAGTGAATTATCTGCAGGCGGCCCTGGCGCATGAGGCTGCGCAGCGGGAACGACCTCGGACCACCAGTGGCCGAGAAAACCACCGTCTCATGGGGCCGGACTGTCAGGGTCAGGGAAAAATCCAATATATATCCGGTGATATCTCGGGTGCTATTAGAGATACCGCAATAAATCAAAGTGCATTGTCTGTAGGAGGCATTGGCGAATGAATCTGCGCAACAGGAACGACCTCGGACGGCTAGGGGCCGAGAAAACCACCGTCTCATGGGGCCGGACACTCAGGGTCAAGGGAAAATCCAATATATATCTGGTGATATCTCGGGTGCTATTAGAGATAGCGCAATAAACCAAAGTGAATTATCTGCAGGCGGCCCTGGCGCATGAGTCTGTGCAGCGGGAACGACCTCGGACCACCAGTGGCCGAGAAAACCACCGTCTCATGGGGCCGGACTGTCAGGGTCAGGGAAAAATCCAATATATATCCGGTGATATCTCGGGTGCTATTAGAGATACCGCAATAAATCAAAGTGCATTGTCTGTAGGAGGCATTGGCGAATGAATCTGCGCAACAGGAACGACCGGGGACGGCTAGGGGCCGAGAAAACCACCGTCTCATGGGGCCGGACACTCAGGGTCAGGGAAAAATCAAATATATATCTGGTGATATCTCGGGTGCTAATAGAGATAGAGCAATAAACCAAAGTGAATTATCTGCAGGAGGCCCAGGCGCATGCATCTGGGCTGCGGGAACGACCTCGGACCACCAGGGGCGAAGGAAACCACCGTCTCATGGGACCGGACATTCATCGTCAGGGAAAAATCCAATATATATCTGGTGATATCTCGGGTGCTATTAGAGATGGCGCAATAAATCAAAGTGCATGATCTGTAGGAGGCCCTGGCGCATGAATCTGGGCAGCGGGAACGACCTCGGACCACCAGGGACCGAGAAAACCACCGTCTCATGGGGCCGGACACTCAGGGTCAAGGGAAAATCCAATATATATCTGGTGATATCTCGGGTGCTATTAGAGATATCGCAATAAATCAAATTGCATTGTCCGTAGGAGGCGCTTGCGCATGAATCTGTGCAGCAGGAACGACCTCGGACCACCAGGGGCCAAGAAAATTACAGATATTCGGAATCCGTCACACAAGGTCATGTAAAAATCCAGCATATATCTGGTGATATCTCGGGTGCTATTACAGATAGCGCAATAAACCAAAGTGCTTTGTCTGCGGAAGGCCCTGGCGCATGAATCTGAACAGCGGCAACGACCTCGGACCACCAGTGGCCGAGAAAACCACCGTCTCATGGGGCCGGACTGTCAGGGTCAGGGAAAAATCCAATATATATCCGGTGATATCTCGGGTGCTATTAGAGATACCGCAATAAATCAAAGTGCATTGTCTGTAGGAGGCCCTGGCGCATGAATCTGTGCAGAGGGAACAGCCTCGTACCACCAGGGGCCGTGAAAACCACCGTCTCATGGGGCCGGACACGCAGGGTCAGGGAAACATCCAATATATATCTGGTGATATCTCGGGTGCTATTACAGATAGCGCAATAAATCAAAGTGCATTGACTGTAGGAGGCCCTGCCGCATGAATCTGGGCAGCGGGAACGACCTCGGACCACCAGGGGCCGAGAAAACCACAGTCTCCTGGGGCCGGACACTCAGGGTCAGGGGAAAATCCAATATATGTCTGGTGATATCTCGGGTGCTATTAGAGATAGCGCAATAAACCATGGTGAATTATCTGCAGGAGGCCCTGGCGCATGAATCTGTGTAGCGGGAACGACCTCGGACCATCAGGCCCCGAGAAAACCACCGTCTCATAGGGCCGGACACTCAGGGTCAGGGGAAAATCCAATATATATCTAGTGATATCTCGGGTGCTATTACAGATAGCGCAATAAATCAAAGCGCATTGTCTGTAGGAGGACCTGGCGCATGAATCTGGGCAGCGGGAACGACCTCGGACAACCAGCGGCCGAGAAAACCACCGTATCATGGTGCTGGACACTCAGGGTCAAGGGAAAATCGAATATATATCTGGTGATATCTCGGGTGCTATTAGAGATAGCGCAATAAACCAAAGTGAATTATCTGCAGGCGGCCCTGGCGCATGAGTCTGTGCAGCGGGAACGACCTCGGACCACCAGGGGCCGAGAAAACCACAGTCTCATGGGGCCGGATACTCAGGTTCAGGGGAAAATCCAATATATATCTGGTGATATCTCGGGTGCTATTAGAGATACCGCATTAAATCAAAGTGCATTGTCTGTAGGAGGCACTGGCGAATGAATCTGCGCAGCGGCAACGACCTCGGACCACCAGGGGCCGAGGAAACCACCGTTTCATGGGGCCGGACACTCAGGGTCAGGGGAAAATCCAATATATATCTGGTGATATCTCGATTGCTATTACAGATACCGCAATAAATCAAAGTGCATTGTCTGTAGGAGGCACTGGCGAATGAATCTGCGCAGCAGGAACGACCTCGGACCACCAGGGGCCGAGAAAATCACCGTCTCATGTGGCCGGACTGTCAGGGTCAGGGAAAAATCCAATATATATCTGGCGATATCTCAGGTGCTATTAGAGGTAGCGCAATAAACTAATGTCAATAATCTGCTGGAGGCCCTGGCGCATGAATCTGTGCAGCGAGGACGACCTTGGATCACCAGGGGCCGAGACAACCACCGTCTCATGGGGCTGGACACACAGGGTCAGGGAAAAATCCAATATATATCTGGTGATATCTCTGGTGCTACTAGAGATAGCGCAATAAATCAAAGTGCATTGTCTGCAGGAGGCCCTGGCGCACGAATCTGGGAAGCGTGAACGACCTCGGACCACCAGGGGCCGAGAAGACCACTATCTCATGGGGCCGGACACTCAGGGACAGGGGAAAATCCAATATATATCTGGTGATATCTCGGGTGCTATTAGAGATAGCGCAATAAATCAAAGTGCATTGTCTGTAGGAGGCCCTGGCGCATGTACCTGGGCAGCGTGAACGACCTCGGACCACCAGGGGCCGAGAAAACCTCCGTCTCATGGGGCCGGACACTCAGGGTCAGGGAAAAATCAAATATATATCTGGTGATATCACGGGTGCTGTTAGAGATAGCGCAATAAAACAAAGTGCATTGTCCGTAGGAGGCCCTTGCGCATGAATCTGTGCAGCAGGAACGACATCCGACCTCCAGGGGCCGAGAAAATTACAGATTTTCGGTATCCGTCACCCAATGTCGAGTAAAAATCCATCATATATCTGGTGATTTCTCGAGTTCTATTACAGATAGCGCGATAAATCAAAGTGCATTGTCTGTAGGAGGCCCTGGCGCATGAATCTGTGCAGAGGGAACAGCCTCGTACCACCAGGGGCCGTGAAAACCACCGTCTCATGGGGCCGGACACCCAGGGTCAGGGAAACATCCAATATATATCTGGTGATATCTCTGGTGCTATTACAGATAGCGCAATAAATCAAAGTGCATTGTCTGTAGGAGGACCTGGCGCATGAATCTGGGCAGCGGGAACGACCTCGGCCCACCAGCGGCCGAGAAAACCACCGTCTCATGGTGCTGGACACTCAGGGTCAAGGGAAAACCCGATATATATCTGGTGATATCTCGGGTGCTATTAGAGATAGCGCCATAAACCAAAGTGAAATATCTGCAGGAGGCCCTGGCGCATGCATCTGTGCAGCGGGAACGACCTCGGACCACCAGGGGCCAAGGAAACGACCGTCTCATGGGGCCGGACACTCAGTGTTAGGGAAGAATCCAATATATATCTGGTGATATCTCGGGTGCTATTACAGATAGCGCAATAAATCAAAGTGCATTGTCTGTAGGAGGCTCTGGCGCATGAATATGTGCAGCGGGAACGACGTCGGACCACCAGGGGCCGAGAAAACCACAGTCTCATGGGGCCGGACACTCAGGGTCAGTGGAAAATCCAATATATATCTGGGGATATCTCGGGTGCTATTAGAGATACCGCAATAAATCAAAGTGCATTGTCTGTAGGAGGCACTGGCGAATGAATCTGCGCAGCAGGAACGACCTCGGACCACTAGGGGCCGAGAAAACCACCGTCTCATGGGGCCGGACACTCAGGGTCGGGGATAAATCTAATATATATCCGGTGATATCTCGAGTGCTATTATAGATAGCGCAATAAATCAAAGTGCATTGTCTGTAGGAGGCCCTGGCGCATGAATCTGGGCAGCGGGAACGACCTCGGACCACCAGGGGCCGAGAAAACCACAGTCTCATGGGGCCGGACACTCAAGGTCAGGGGAAAATCCAATATATGTCTGGTGATATCTCGGGTGCTATTAGAGATAGCGCAATAAACCATGGTTAATTATCTGCAGGAGGCCCTGGCGCATGAATCTGTGTAGCGGGAACGACCTCGGACCACCAGGCCCCGAGAAAACCACCGTCTCATAGGGCCGGACACTCAGGGTCAGGGGAAAATCCAATATATATCTGGTGATATCTCGGGTGCTATTACAGATAGCGCAATAAATCAAAGTGCATTGTCAGTAGGAGGACCTGGCGCATGAATCTGGGCAGCGGGAACGACCTCGGACAACCAGCGGCCGAGAAAACCACCGTCTCATGGTGCTGGACACTCAGGGTCAAGGGAAAATCCAATATATATCTGGTGATATCTCGGGTGCTATTAGAGAT
This sequence comes from Nomia melanderi, assembly GCF_051020985.1. Lineage (NCBI taxonomy): Eukaryota > Metazoa > Arthropoda > Insecta > Hymenoptera > Halictidae > Nomia > Nomia melanderi. Next base: position 725,126 of record NW_027475162.1, on the reverse strand, counting down.
AGCGCAATAAACCAAAGTGAATTATCTGCAGGCGGCCCTGGCGCATGAGTCTGTGCAGCGGGAACGACCTCGGACCACCAGTGGCCGAGAAAACCACCGTCTCATGGGGCCGGACTGTCAGGGTCAGGGAAAAATCCAATATATATCCGGTGATATCTCGGGTGCTATTAGAGATACCGCAATAAATCAAAGTGCATTGTCTGTAGGAGGCATTGGCGAATGAATCTGCGCAACAGGAACGTCCTCGGACGGCTAGGGGCCGAGAAAACCACCGTCTCATGGGGCCGGACACTCGGGGTCAGGGAAAAATCAAATATATATCTGGTGATATCTCGGGTGCTAATAGAGATAGAGCAATAAACCAAAGTGAATTATCTGCAGGAGGCCCAGGCGCATGCATCTGGGCTGCGGGAACGACCTCGGACCACCAGGGGCCGAGAAAACCACCGTCTCATGGGGCCGGACACTCAGGGTCAGGGGAAAATCAAATATATATCTGGTGATATCTCGGGTGCTGTTAGAGATATCGCAATAAGTCAAAGTGCATTTTCCGTAGGAGGCCCTTGCGCATGAATCTGTGCAGCTGGAACGACCTCGGACGGCTAGGATCCGAGAAAACCACCGTCTCATGGGGCCGGACACTCAGGGTCAGGGAAAAATCAAATATATATCTGGTGATATCTCGGGTGCTAATAGAGATAGAGCAATAAACCAAAGTGAATTATCTGCAGGAGGCCCAGGCGCATGCATCTGGGCTGCGGGAACGACCTCGGACCACCAGGGGCGAAGGAAACCACCGTCTCATGGGACCGGACATTCATCGTCAGGGAAAAATCCAATATATATCTGGTGATATCTCGGGTGCTATTAGAGATGGCGCAATAAATCAAAGTGCATTATCTGTAGGAGGCCCTGGCGCATGAATCTGGGCAGCGGGAACGACCTCGGACCACCAGGGACCGAGAAAACCACCGTCTCATGGGGCCGGACACTCAGGGTCAAGGGAAAATCCAATATATATCTGGTGATATCTCGGGTGCTATTAGAGATATCGCAATAAATCAAATTGCATTGTCCGTAGGAGGCGCTTGCGCATGAATCTGTGCAGCAGGAACGACCTCGGACCACCAGGGGCCAAGAAAATTACAGATATTCGGAATCCGTCACACAAGGTCATGTAAAAATCCAGCATATATCTGGTGATATCTCGGGTGCTATTACAGATAGCGCAATAAACCAAAGTGCTTTGTCTGCGGAAGGCCCTGGCGCATGAATCTGAACAGCGGCAACGACCTCGGACCACCAGTGGCCGAGAAAACCACCGTCTCATGGGGCCGGACTGTCAGGGTCAGGGAAAAATCCAATATATTTCCGGTGATATCTCGGGTGCTATTAGAGATACCGCAATAAATCAAAGTGCATTGTCTGTAGGAGGCCCTGGCGCATGAATCTGTGCAGAGGGAACAGCCTCGTACCACCAGGGGCCGTGAAAACCACCGTCTCATGGGGCCGGACACGCAGGGTCAGGGAAACATCCAATATATATCTGGTGATATCTCGGGTGCTATTGCAGATAGCGCAATAAATCAAAGTGCATTGACTGTAGGAGGCCCTGCCGCATGAATCTGGGCAGCGTGAACGACCTCCGACCACCAGGGGCCAAGAAAACCTCCGTCTCATGGGGCCGGACACTCTGGGTCAGGGAAAAATCAAATATATATCTGGTGATATCTCGGGTGCTGTTAGAGATAGCGCAATAAAACAAAGTGCATTGTCTGCAGGAGGCCCTGGCGCATGAATCTGTGCAGCGGGAACGAACTCGGACCACCAGGGGCCGAGAAAATCACCGACTCATGGGGCCGGACTGTCAGGGTCAGGGAAAAATCCAATATATATCTGGCGATATCTCAGGTGCTATTAGAGGTAGCGCAATAAACTAATGTGAATAACCTGCTGGAGGCCCTGGCGCATGAATCTGCGTAGCAGGAACGACCTCGGACCACTAGGGGCCGAGAAAACCACAGTCTCATGGGGCCGGACACTCAGGGTCAGGGGAAAATCCAATATATATCTGGTGATATCTCGGGTGCTATTAGAGATACCGCAATAAATCAAAGTGCATTGTCTGTAGGAGGCACTGGCGAATGAATCTGCGCAGCAGGAACGACCTCGGACCATTAGGGGCCGAGAAAACCACCGTCTCATGGGGCCGGACACTCAGGGTCAAGGGAAAATCCGATATATATCTGGTGATATCTCGAGTGCGATTACAGATACCGCAATAAATCAAAGTGCATTGTCTGTAGGAGGCCCTGGCGCATGAATCTGGGCAGCGGGAACGACCGCGGACCACCAGGGGCCGAGAAAATGACAGATATTCGGTATCCGTCACCCAAGGTCATGTAAAAATCCAGCATATATCTGGTGATATCTCGGGTGCTATTACAGATAGCGCAATGAACCAAAGTGCTTTGTCTGCGGAAGGCCCTGGCGCATGAATCTGTGCAGCGGCAACGACCTCGGACCACCAGTGGCCGAGAAAACCACCGTCTCATGGGGCCGGACTGTCAGGGTCAGGGAAAAATCCAATATATATCCGGTGATATCTCGTGTGCTATTAGAGATACCGCAATAAATCAAAGTGCATTGTCTGTAGGAGGCATTGGCGAATGAATCTGCGCAACAGGAACGACCTCGGACGGCTAGGGGCCGAGAAAACCACCGTCTCTTTGGGCCGGACACTCGGGGTCAGGGGCAAATCCAATATATATCTGGTGATATCTCGGGTGCTGTTAGAGATAGCGCAATAAACCAAAGTGAATTATCTGCAGGAGGCCCTGGCGCATGAATCTGGGCAGCGGGAACGACCTCGGACCACCAGCGGCCGAGAAAACCACCGTCTCATGGGGCCGGACACTGAGGGTCAGGGGAAAATCCAATATATATCTGGTGACATCTCGGGTGATATTAGAGGCAGCGCAATAAACCAAAGTGAATTATCTGCAGGAGGCCCTGGCGCATGCATCTGTTCAGCGGGAACGACCTCGGACCACCAGGGGCCGAGAAAACCACCGTCTCATGGGGCCGGACACTCAGGGTCAGGGAAAAATCCAATATATATCTATTGATATCTCGGGTGCTATTAGAGATAGCGCAATAAACCAAAGTGAATTAAGTGCAGGAGTCCCTGGCGCATGAATCTGGGCAGCGGGAACGACCTCGGACCACCTGGGGCCGAAAAAACTACCGTCTCATGGGGCCGGACACTCAGGGTCAGGGAAAAATCCAATATATATCTGGTGATATCTCGGGTGCTGTTACAGATAGCGCAATAAATCAAAGTGCATTGTCTGCAGGAGGCCCTAGCGCATGAATGTGTGCAGCGGGAACGACCTCGGACCACCAGGGGCCGAAAAAACTACCGTCTCATGGGGCCGGACACTCAGGGTCAGGGAAAAATCAAATATATATCTGATGATATCTCGTGTGAAATTACAGATAGCGCAATAAGTCAAAGTGCATTGTCTGCAGGAGGCCCTAGCGCATGAATCTGTGCAGCGGGATCGACCTCGGACCACCTGGGGCCGAGAAAACCATGTACACATGGAGCCGGACACTCAGGGTCAGGGAAAAATCCAATATATATCTGGTGATATCTCGGGTGCTATTACAGATAGCGCAATAAATCAAAGTGCATTGTCTGCAGGAGGCCCTAGCGCATGAATCTGTGCAGCGGGAACGACGTCGGACCACCAGGGGCCGAGAAAACTACCGTCTCATAGGGCCGGACACTCAGGGTCAGGGAAGAATCCAATATATATCTGGTGATATCGCGGGTGCTATTAGAGATAGCGAAATAAATCAAAGTGCATTGTCTGCAGGAGGCACTGGCGCATGAATCTGTGCAGCGGGAACGACCTCGGACCACCAGGGGCCGAGAAAATTACAGATATTCGGAATCCGTCGCCCTAGGTAATGTAAAAATCCAATATATATCTGGTGATATCTCGGGTGCTATTACAGATAGCGCAATAAATCAAAGGGCATTGTCTGCAGGAGGCCCTAGCGCATGAATCTGTGCAGCGGGAACGACCTCGGACCACCAGTGACCGAAAAAACTACCGTCTCATGGGGCCGGACACTCAGGGTCAGGGAAAAATCCAATATATATCTGGCGATATCTCGGGTGCTATTACAGACAGGGCAATAAGTCAAAGTGCCTTGTCTGTAGGAGGCCCTGGCGCATGAATCTGTGCTGCGGGATCGACCTCGGACCACCAGGGGCCGAGAAAATCACCCTCTCATGGGGCCGGACTGTCAGGGTCAGGGAAAAATCCAATATATATCTGGTGGTATCTCGGGTGCTATTACAGATAGCGCAATAAATCAAAGTGAATTATCTGCAGGGGGCCCTGGCGCATAAATCTGTGCAGCGGGATCGACCTCGGACCACGTGGGACCGAGAAAACCATCGACACATGGGGCCGGACTGTCAGGGTCAAGGAAAAATGCAATATATATCTGGTGATATCTCGGGTGCTATTAGAGATAGCGAAATAAATCAAAGTGCATTGTCTGCAGGAGGCCCTGGCGCATGAATCTGTGCAGCGGGAACGAACTCGGACCACCAGGGGCCGAGAAAACCACCGTCTCATGGGGCCGGACACTCAGGGTCGGGGAAAAATCCAATATATATATGGTGATATCACGGGTGCTATTACAGACAGCGCAATAAATCAATGTGCATTGTCTGTAGGAGGCCGTGGCGCATGAATCTGTGCAGCGGGATCGACCTCGGACTACCAGGGGCCAAGAAAACCATCGACACATGGAGCCGGTCGCTCAGGGTCAGGGGAAAATCCAATATATATATGGAGATATCTCGGGAGCTATTACAGATGGCGCAATACATCAAAGTCAATTATCTGTAGGAGGCCCTGGGGCATGAATCTGTGCAGCAGGAACGTCCTCGGACCACCAGGGGCCGAGAAAACCACCGTCTCATGGGGCCGGACACTCAGGGACGGGGAAAAATGCAATATATATCTGGTGATATCTCGGGTGCTATTATAGATACCGCAATAAATCAAAGTGCATTGTCTGTAGGAGGCATTGGCGAATGAATCTGCGCAGCAGGAACGACCTCGGACGGCTAGGGGCCGAGAAAATTACAGATTTTCGGTATCCGTCACCCAATGTCAAGTAAAAATCCAGCATATATCTGGTGATATCTCGGGTTCTATTACAGATAGCGCGATAAATCAAAGTGCATTGTCTGTAGGAGGCACTCGCGAATGAATCTGCGCAGCAGGAACGACCTCGGACCACTAAGGGCCGAGAAAACCACCGTCTCATGGGGCCGGACACTCAGGGTCGGGGATAAATCTAATATATATCCGGTGATATCTCGGGTGCTATTATAGATAGCGCAATAAATCAAAGTGCATTGTCTGTAGGAGGCCCTGGCGCATGAATCTGTGCAGAGGGAACAGCCTCGTACCACCAGGGGCCGAGAAAACCACAGTCTCATGGGGCCGGACACTCAGGGTCAGTGGAAAATCCAATATATGTCTGGTGATATCTCGGGTGCTATTAGAGGTAGCGCAATAAACCAAAGTGAAATATCTGCAGGAGGGCCTGGCGCAGGAATCTGTGTAGCGGGAACGACCTCGGACCACCAGGCCCCGAGAAAACCACCGTCTCATGGGGCCGGACACTCAGGGTCAGGGGAAAATCCAATATATATCTGGTGATATCTCGGGTGCTATTACAGATAGCGCAATAAATCAAAGTGCATTGTCTGTAGGAGGCCCTGGCTCATGAATCTGTGCAGCGGGAACGACCTCGGACCACCAGGGGCCGAGAAAACCACCGTCTCATGGGGCCGGACACTCGGGGTCGGGGATAAATCTAATATATATCCGGTGATATCTCGGGTGCTATTGGAGATAGCGCAATAAACCAAAGTGAATTATCTGCAGGAGGCCCTGGCGCATGAATCTGTGCAGCGGGAACGACCTCGGACCACCAGGGGCCGAGAAAACCACCGTCTCATGGGGCCGGACACTCAGGGTCAGGGGAAAATCCAATATATATCTGGTGATATCTCGGGTGCTATTAGAGATAGCGCACTAAACCAAAGTGCATTGTCTGTAGGAGGCACTGGCGCATGAATCTGTGCACCGGAAACGACCTCGGATCACCAGGGGCCGAGAAAACCACCATCTTATGGCGCCGGACACTCAGGGTCAGGGAAAAATCCAATATATATCTGGTGATATCTCGGGTGCTATTACAGATAGCCCAATAAATCAAACTGCATTGCCTGTAGGAGACCCTGGCGCATGAATCTGTGCAGCGGGAACGACCTCGGACCACCAGGGGCCGAGAAAACCACCGTCTCATGGGGCCGGACACTCAGGGTCAGGGAAAAATCCAATATATATCTGGTGATATATCGGGTGCTATTACAGATAGCGCAATAAATCAAAGTGCATTGTCTGTAGGAGGCCCTGGCGCATGAATCTGTGCAGCGGGAACGACCTCGGACCACCAGGGGCCGAGAAAACGACCGTCTCATGGGGCCGGACACTCAGTGTCAGGGAATAATCCAATATATATCTGGTGATATCTCGGGTGCTATTAGAGATAGCGCAATAAACCAAAGTGAATTATCTGCAGGAGGCCCTGGCGCATGAATCTGTGCAGCGGGAACGACCTCGGACCACCAGGGGCCGAGAAAACCACCGTCTCATGGGGCCGGACACTCAGGGTCAGGGAAAAATCCAATATATATCTGGTGATATCTCGGGTGCTATTAGAGATAGCGCAATAAACCAAAGTGATTTATCTGCAGGAGGCCCTGGTGCATGAATCTGTGCAGCGGGAACGACCTCGGACCACCAGGGGCCGAGAAAACCACCGTCTCATGGGGCCGGACACTCAGGGTCAGGGAAAAATCCAATATATATCTGGTGATATCTCGGGTGCTATTAGAGATAGCGCAATAAGCGAAGGTGAATTATCTGCAGGAGGCCCTGGCGCATGAATCTGCGCAGCGGGAACGACCTCGGACCACCAGGAGCCGAGAAAACCACCGTCTCATGGGGCCGGACACTCAGGGTCAGGGATAAATCCAATATATATCTGGTGATATCTCGGGTGCTATTACAGATAGCGCAATAAATCAAAGTGCATTGTCCGTAGGAGGCCCCTGCGCATAAATCTGGGCAGCGGGAACGACGTCGGACCACCAGGGGCCGAGAAAACCACCGTCTCATTGGGCCGGACACTCAGGGTCAGGGAAAAATCCAATATATATCTGGTGATATCTCGGGTGCTATTAGAGATAGCGCAATAAGCGAAGGTGAATTATCTGCAGGAGGCCCTGGCGCATGAATCTGCGCAGCGGGAACGACCTCGGACCACCAGGGGCCGAGAAAACCACCGTCTCATGGGGCCGGACACTCAGGGTCAGGGAAAAATCCAATATATAACTGGTGATATCTCGGGTGCTATTAGAGATAGCGCAATAAACCAAAGTGAATTATCTGCAGGAGGCCCTGGCGCATGAATCTGTGCAGCGGGAACGACCTCGGACCACCAGGGGCCGAGAAAACAACCGTCTCATGGGGCCGGACACTCAGGGTCGGGGAAAAATCCAATATATATCTGGTGATATCTCGGGTGCTATTACAGATAGCGCAATAAATCAAAGTGCATTGTCCGTAGCAGGCCCCTGCGCATAAATCTGGGCTGCGGGAACGACCTCGGACCACCAGGGGCCGAGAAAACCACCGTCTCATGGGGCCGGACACTCAGGGTCAGGGAAAAATCCAATATATATCTGCTGATATCTCAGGTGCTATAAGAGATAGCGCAATAAACCAAAGTGAATTATCTGCAGGAGGCCCTGGCGCATGAATCTGTGCAGCGGGAACGACCTCGGACCACCAGGGGCCGAGAAAACCACCGTCTCATGGGGCCGGACACTCAGGGTCAGGGAAAAATCCAATATATATCTGGTGATATCTCGGGTGCTATTGGAGATAGCGCAATAAACCAAAGTGAATTATCTGCAGGAGGCCCTGGCGCATGAATCTGTGCAGCGGGAACGACCTCGGACCACCAGGGGCCGAGAAAACAACCGTCTCATGGGGCCGGACACTCAGGGTCAGGGAAAAATCCTATATATATCTGGTGATATCTCGGGTGCTATTGGAGATAGCGAAATAAATCAAAGTGCATTGTCTGTTGGAGGCCCTGGCGCATGAATCTGTGCAGCGGGAACGACCTCGGACCACCAGGGGCCGAGAAAACCACCGTCTCATGGGGTCGGACACTCAGGGTCAGGGAAGACTCCAATATATTTCTGGCGATATCTCGGGTGCTATTACAGATAGCGAAATAAATCAAAGTGCATTGTCTGTAGGAGGCCCTGGCGCATGAATCTGGGCAGCGGGAACGACCTCGGACCACCAGGGGAGGAGAAAACCACAGTCTCATGGGGCCGGACGCTCAGGGTCAGGGAAAAATCCAATATTTATCTGGTGATATCTCGGGTGCTATTAGAGATAGCGCAATAAACCAAAGTGAATTATCTGCAGGAGGCCCTGGCGCATGAATCTGTGCAGCGGGAACAACCTCGGACAACCAGGGGCCGAGAAAACAACCGTCTCATGGGGCCGGACACTCAGGGTCGGGGAAAAATCCAATATATATCTGGTGATATCTCGGGTGCTATTACAGATAGCGCAATAAATCAAAGTGCATTGTCCGTAGCAGGCCCCTGCGCATAAATCTGGGCTGCGGGAACGACCTCGGACCACCAGGGGCCGAGAAAACCACCGTCTCATGGGGCCGGACACTCAGGGTCAGGGAAAAATCCAATATATATCTGCTGATATCTCAGGTGCTATAAGAGATAGCGCAATAAACCAAAGTGAATTATCTGCAGGAGGCCCTGGCGCATGAATCTGTGCAGCGGGAACGACCTCGGACCACCAGGGGCCGAGAAAACCACCGTCTCATGGGGCCGGACACTCAGGGTCAGGGAAAAATCCAATATATATCTGGTGATATCTCGGGTGCTATTGGAGATAGCGCAATAAACCAAAGTGAATTATCTGCAGGAGGCCCTGGCGCATGAATCTGAGCAGCGGGAACGACCTCGGATCACCAGGGGCCGAGAAAACCACCGTCTCATGGGGCCGGACACTCAGGGTCAGGGAAAAATCCAATATATATCTGGTGATATCTCGGGTGCTATTAGAGATAGCGCAATAAACCAAAGTGAATTATCTGCAGGAGGCCCTGGCGCATGAATCTGTGCAGCGGGAACAACCTCGGACCACCAGGAGCCGAGAAAACCACCGTCTCATGGGGCCGGACACTCAGGGTCAGGGATAAATCCAATATATATCTGGTGATATCTCGGGTGCTATTAGAGATAGCGCAATAAATCAAAGTGCATTGTCTGTTGGAGGCCCTGGCGCATGAATCTGTGCAGCGGGAACGACCTCGGACCACCAGGGGCCGAGAAAACCACCGTCTCATGGGGTCGGACACTCAGGGTCAGGGAAGACTCCAATATATTTCTGGCGATATCTCGGGTGCTATTACAGATAGCGAAATAAATCAAAGTGCATTGTCTGTAGGAGGCCCTGGCGCATGAATCTGGGCAGCGGGAACGACCTCGGACCACCAGCGGCCGAGAAATCCACCGTCTCATGGGGCCGGACACTCAGGGTCAGGGAAAAATCCAATATATATCTGGTGATATCTCGGGTGCTATTAGAGATAGAGCAATAAACCAAAGTGAATTATCTGCAGGACGCCCTGGCGTATGAATCTGTGCAGCGGGAACGACCTCGGACTACCAGGGGCCGAGAAAACCACCGTCTCATGGGGCCGGACACTCAGGGTCAGGGAAAAATCCAATATATATCTGGTGATATCTCGGGTGCTATTACAGATAGCGCAATAAATCAAAGTGCATTATCTGCAGAACGCCCTGGCGCATGAATCTGTGCAGCGGGCACAACCTCGGACAACCAGGGGCCGAGAAAACAACCGTCTCATGGGGCCGGACACTCAGGGTCGGGGAAAAATCCAATATATATCTGGTGATATCTCGGGTGCTATTACAGATAGCGCAATAAATCAAAGTGCATTGTCCGTAGCAGGCCCCTGCGCATAAATCTGGGCTGCGGGAACGACCTCGGACCACCAGGGGCCGAGCAAACCACCGTCTCATGGGGCCGGACACTCAGGGTCAGGGAAAAATCCAATATATATCTGCTGATATCTCAGGTGCTATAAGAGATAGCGCAATAAACCAAAGTGAATTATCTGCAGGAGGCCCTGGCGCATGAATCTGTGCAGCGGGAACGACCTTGGACCACCAGGGGCCGAGAAAACCACCGTCTCATGGGGCCGGACACTCAGGGTCAGGGAAAAATCCTATATATATCTGGTGATATCTCGGGTGCTATTACAGATAGCGCAATAAATCAAAGTGCATTGTCCGTAGGAGGCCCCTGCGCATAAATCTGGGCAGCGGGAACGACCTCGGACCACCAGGGGCCTAGAAAACCACCGTCTCATGGGGCCGGACACTCAGGGTCAGGGAAAAATCCAATATATATCTGGTGATATCTCGGGTGCTATTAGAGATAGCGCAATAAGCGAAGGTGAATTATCTGCAGGAGGCCCTGGCGCATGAATCTGCGCAGCGGGAACGACCTCGGACCACCAGGGGCCGAGAAAACCACCGTCTCATGGGGCCGGACACTCAGGGTCAGGGAAAAATCCAATATATATCTGGTGATATCTCGGGTGCTATTAGAGATAGCGCAATAAACCAAAGTGAATTATCTGCAGGAGGCCCTGGCGCATGAATCTGTGCAGCGGGAACGACCTTGGACCACCAGGGGCCGAGAAAACCACCGTCTCATGGGGCTGGACACTCAGGGTCAGCGAAAAATCCAATATATATCTGGTGATATCTCGGGTGCTATTACAGATAGCGCAATAAATCAAAGTGCATTGTCCGTAGGAGGCCCTTGCGCATAAATCTGGGCAGCGGGAACGACCTCGGACCAACAGGGGCCGAGAAAACCACCGTCTCATGGGGCCGGACACTCAGGGTCAGGGAAAAATCCAATGTATATCTGGTGATATCTCGGGTGCTATTAGAGATAGCGCAATAAGCGAAGGTGAATTATCTGCAGGAGGCCCTGGCGCATGAATCTGCGCAGCGGGAACGACCTCGGACCACCAGGGGCCGAGAAAACCACCGTCTCATGGGGCCGGACACTCAGGGTCAGGGAAAAATCCAATATATATCTGGTGATATCTCGGGTGCTATTAGAGATAGCGCAATAAACCAAAGTGAATTATCTGCAGGAGGCCCTGGCGCATGAATCTGTGCAGCGGGAACGACCTCGGACCACCAGGGGCCGAGAAAACAACCGTCTCATGGGGCCGGACACTCAGGGTCGGGGAAAAATCCAATATATATCTGGTGATATCTCGGGTGCTATTACAGATAGCGCAATAAATCAAAGTGCATTGTCCGTAGCAGGCCCCTGCGCATAAATCTGGGCTGCGGGAACGACCTCGGACCACCAGGGGCCGAGAAAACCACCGTCTCATGGGGCCGGACACTCAGGGTCAGGGAAAAATCCAATATACATCTGCTGATATCTCAGGTGCTATAAGAGATAGCGCAATAAACCAAAGTGAATTATCTGCAGGAGGCCCTGGCCCATGAATCTGTGCAGCGGGAACGACCTCGGACCACCAGGGGCCGAGAAAACCACCGTCTCATGGGGCCGGACACTCAGGGTCAGGGAAAAATCCAATATATATCTGGTGATATCTCGGGTGCTATAAGAGATAGCGCAATAAACCAAAGTGAATTATCTGCAGGAGGCCCTGGCGCATGAATCTGTGCAGCGGGAACGACCTCGGACCACCAGGGGCCGAGAAAACCACCGTCTCATGGGGCCGGACACTCAGGGTCACGGAAAAATCCAATATATATCTGGTGATATCTCGGGTGCTATTGGAGATAGCGCAATAAAGCAAAGTGAATTATCTGCAGGAGGCCCTGGCGCATGAATCTGTGCAGCGGGAACGACCTCGGACCACCAGGGGCCGAGAAAACCACCGTCTCATGGGGCCGGACACTCAGGGTCAGGGAAAAATCCAATATATATCTGGTGATATCTCGGGTGGTATTACAGATAGCGCAATAAATCAAAGTGCATTGTCTGTAGGAGGCCCTGGCGCATGAATCTGTGCAGCGGGAACGACCTCGGACCACCAGGGGCCGAGAAAACCACCGTCTCATGGGGCCGGACACTCAGGGTCAGGGAAAAATCCAATATATATCTGGTGATATCTCGGGTGCTATTAGAGATAGCGCAATAAACCAAAGTGAATTATCTGCCGGAGGCCCTGGCGCATGAATCTGTGCAGCGGGAACGACCTCGGACCACCAGGCGCCGAGAAAACCACCGTCTCATGGGGCCGGACACTCAGGGTCAGGGAAAAATCCAATATATATCTGGTTATATCTCGGGTGCTATTAGAGATAGCGCAATAAATCAAAGTGCATTGTCCGTAGGAGGCCCCTGCGCATAAATCTGGGCAGCGGGAACGACCACGGACCACCAGGGGCCGAGAAAACCACCGTCTCATGGGGCCGGACACTCAGGGTCAGGGAAAAATCCAATATATATCTGGTGATATCTCGGGTGCTATTAGAGATAGCGCAATAAACCAAAGTGAATTATCTGCAGGAGGCCCTGGCGCATGCATCTGTGCAGCGGGAACGACCTCGGACCACCAGGGGCCGAGAAAACCACCGTCTCATGGGGTCGGACACTCAGGGTCAGGGAAGACTCCAATATATTTCTGGCGATATCTCGGGTGCTATTACAGATAGCGAAATAAATCAAAGTGCATTGTCTGTAGGAGGCCCTGGCGCATGAATCTGGGCAGCGGGAACGACCTCGGACCACCAGGGGCCGAGAAAACCACCGTCTCATGGGGCCGGACACTCAGGGTCAGGGAAAAATCCAATATATATCTGGTGATATCTCGGGTGCTATTACAGATAGCGCAATAAATCAAAGTGCATTGTCCGTAGGAGGCCCCTGCGCATAAATCTGGGCAGCGGGAACGACCTCGGACCACCAGGGGCCGAGAAAACCACCGTCTCATGGGGCCGGACACTCAGGGTCAGGGAAAAATCCAATATATATCTGGTGATATCTCGGGTGCTATTAGAGATAGCGCAATAAACCAAAGTGAATTATCTGCAGGAGGCCCTGGCGCATGCATCTGTGCAGCGGGAACGACCTCGGACCACCAGGGCCCGAGAAAACAACCGTCTCATGGGGCCGGACACTCAGGGTCAGGGAAAAATCCAATATATATCTGGTGATATCTCGGGTGCTATTACAGATAGCGCAATAAATCAAAGTGAATTATCTGCAGGAGGCCCTGGCGCATGAATCTGTGCAGCGGGAACGACCTCGGACCACCAGGGGCCGAGAAAACCACCGTCTCATGGGGCCGGACACTCAGGGTCAGGGAAAAATCCAATATATATCTGGTGATATCTCGGGTGCTATAAGAGATAGCGCAATAAACCAAAGTGAATTATCTGCAGGAGGCCCTGGCGCATGAATCTGTGCAGCGGGAACGACCTCGGACCACCAGGGGCCGAGAAAACCACCGTCTCATGGGGCCGGACACTCAGGGTCAGGGAAAAATCCAATATATATCTGGTGATATCTCGGGTGCTATTACAGATAGCGCAATAAATCAAAGTGCATTGTCCGTAGGAGGCCCCTGCGCATAAATCTGGGCAGCGGGAACGACCTCGGACCACCAGGGGCCGCGAAAACCACCGTCTCATGGGGCCGGACACTCAGGGTCAGGGAAGAATCCAATATATTTCTGGTGATATCTCGGGTGCTATTACAGATAGCGAAATAAATCAAAGTGCATTGTCCGTAGGAGGTCCCTGCGCATAAATCTGGGCAGCGGGAACGACCTCGGACCACCAGGGGCCGAGAAAACCACCGTCTCATTGGGCCGGACACAGTCAGGGTCAGGGAAAAATCCAGTTTATATCTGGTGATATCTCTGGTGCTATTAGAGATAGCGCAACAAACCAAAGTGAATTATCTGCAGGAGGCCCTGGCGCATGAATCTGTGCAGCGGGAACGACCTCGGACCACCAGGGGCCGAGAAAACCACCGTCTCATGGGGCCGGACACTCAGGGTCAGGGATAAATCCAATATATATCTGGTGATATCTCGGGTGCTATTACAGATAGCGCAATAAATCAAAGTGCATTGTCCGTAGGAGGCCCCTGCGCATAAATCTGGGCAGCGGGAACGACCTCGGACCACCAGGGGCCGAGAAAACCACCGTCTCATGGGGCCGGACACTCAGGGTCAGGGAAGACTCCAATATATTTCTGGCGATATCTCGGGTGCTATAACAGATAGCGAAATAAATCAAAGTGCATTGTCTGTAGGAGGCCCTGGCGCATGAATCTGGGCAGCGGGAACGCCCTCGGACCACCAGGGGAGGAGAAAACCACAGTCTCATGGGGCCGGACGCTCAGGGTCAGGGAAAAATCCAATATATATCTGGTGATATCTCGGGTGCTATTAGAGATAGCGCAATAAATCAAAGTGCATTGTCCGTAGGAGGCCCCTGCGCATAAATCTGGGCAGCGGGAACGACCTCGGACCACCAGGGGCCGAGAAAACCACCGTCTCATGGGGCCGGACACTCAGGGTCAGGGAAAAATCCAATATATATCTGGTGATATCTCGGGTGCTATTAGAGATAGCGCAATAAACCAAAGTGAATTATCTGCAGGAGGCCCTGGCGCATGCATCTGTGCAGCGGGAACGACCTCGGACCACCAGGGGCCGAGAAAACAACCGTCTCATGGGGCCGGACACTCAGGGTCAGGGAAAAATCCAATATATATCTGGTGATATCTCGGGTGCTATTACAGATAGCGCAATAAATCAAAGTGCATTGTCCGTAGGAGGCCCCTGCGCATAAATCTGGGCAGCGGGAACGACCTCGGACCACCAGGGGCCGAGAAAACCACCGTCTCATGGGGCCGGACACTCAGGGTCAGGGAAAAATCCAATATATATCTGCTGATATCTCAGGTGCTATAAGAGATAGCGCAATAAACCAAAGTGAATTATCTGCAGGAGGCCCTGGCGCATGAATCTGTGCAGCGGGAAAGACCTCGGACCACCAGGGGCCGAGAAAACCAGCGTCTCATGGGGCCGGACACTCAGGGTCAGGGAAAAATCCAATATATATCTGGTGATATCTCGGGTGCTATTACAGATAGCGCAATAAATCAAAGTGCATTGTCCGTAGGAGGCCCCTGCGCATAAATCTGGGCAGCAGGAACGACCTCGGACCACCAGGGGCCGAGAAAACCACCGTCTCATGGGGACGGACACTCAGGGTCAGGGAAGAGTCCAATATATTTCTGGTGATATCTCGGGTGCTATTACAGATAGCGAAATAAATCAAAGTGCATTGTCCGTAGGAGGTCCCTGCGCATAAATCTGGGCAGCTGGAACGACCTCGGACCACCAGGGTCCGAGAAAACCACCGTCTCATGGGGCCGGACACAGTCAGGGTCAGGGAAAAATCCAATTTATATCTGGTGATATCTCGGGTGCTATTAGAGATAGCGCAACAAACCAAAGTGAATTATCTGCAGGAGGCCCTGGCGCATGAATCTGTGCAGCGGGAACGACCTCGGACCACCAGGGGCCGAGAAAACCACCGTCTCATGGGGCCGGACACTCAGGGTCAGGGATAAATCCAATATATATCTGGTGATATCTCGGGTGCTATTACAGATAGCGCAATAAATCAAAGTGCATTGTCCGTAGGAGGCCCCTGCGCATAAATCTGGGCAGCGGGAACGACCTCGGACCACCAGGGGAGGAGAAAACCACAGTCTCATGGGGCCGGACGCTCAGGGTCAGGGAAAAATCCAATATATATCTGGTGATATCTCGGGTGCTATTAGAGATAGCGAAATAAATCAAAGTGCATTGTCCGTAGGAGGTCCCTGCGCATAAATCTGGGCAGCGGGAACGACCTCGGACCACCAGGGGCCGAGAAAACCACCGTCTCATGGGGCCGGACACTCAGGGTCAGGGAAAAATCCAATATATATCTGGTGATATCTCGGGTGCTATTAGAGATAGCGCAATAAACCAAAGTGAATTATCTGCAGGAGCCCCTGGCGCATGCATCTGTGCAGCGGGAACGACCTCGGACCACCAGGGGCCGAGAAAACAACCGTCTCATGGGGCCGGACACTCAGGGTCAGGGAAAAATCCAATATATATCTGGTGATATCTCGGGTGCTATTACAGATAGCGCAATAAATAAAAGTGCATTGTCCGTACGAGGCCCCTGCGCATAAATCTGGGCAGCGGGAACGACCTCGGACCACCAGGGGCCGAGAAAACCACTGTCTCATGGGGCCGGACACTCAGGGTCAGGGAAAAATCCAATATATATCTGCTGATATCTCAGGTGCTATAAGAGATAGCGCAATAAACCAAAGTGAATTATCTGCAGGAGGCCCTGGCGCATGAATCTGTGCAGCGGGAACGACCTCGAACCACCAGGGGCCGAGAAAACCACCGTCTCATGGGGCCGGACACTCAGGGTCAGGGAAAAATCCAATATATATCTGGTGATATCTCGGGTGCTATTGGAGATAGCGCAATAAACCAAAGTGAATTATCTGCAGGAGGCCCTGGCGCATGAATCTGTGCAGCGGGAACGACCTCGGACCACCAGGGGCCGAGAAAACCACCGTCTCATGGGGTCGGACACTCAGGGTCAGGGAAGACTCCAATATATTTCTGGCGATATCTCGGGTGCTATTACAGATAGCGAAATAAATCAAAGTGCATTGTCTGTAGGAGGCCCTGGCGCATGAATCTGGGCAGCGGGAACGACCTCGGACCACCAGGGGCCGAGAAAACCACCGTCTCATGGGGCCGGACACTCAGGGTCAGGGAAAAATCCAATATATATCTGGTGATATCTCGGGTGCTATTACAGATAGCGCAATAAATCAAAGTGCATTGTCCGTAGGAGGCCCCTGCGCATAAATCTGGGCAGCGGGAACGACCTCGGACCACCAGGGGCCGAGAAAACCACCGTCTCATGGGGCCGGACACTCAGGGTCAGGGAAGAATCCAATATATTTCTGGTGATATCTCGGGTGCTATTACAGATAGCGAAATAAATCAAAGTGCATTGTCCGTAGGAGGTCCCTCCGCATAAATCTGGGCAGCGGGAACGACCTCGGACCACCAGGGGCCGAGAAAACCACCGTCTCATGGGGCCGGACACAGTCAGGGTCAGGGAAAAATCCAATTTATATCTGGTGATATCTCGGGTGCTATTAGAGATAGCGCAACAAACCAAAGTGAATTATCTGCAGGAGGCCCTGGCGCATGAATCTGTGCAGCGGGAACGACCTCGGACCACCAGGGGCCGAGAAAACCACCGTCTCATGGGGCCGGACACTCAGGGTCAGGGATAAATCCAATATATATCTGGTGATATCTCGGGTGCTATTACAGATAGCGCAATAAATCAAAGTGCATTGTCCGTAGGAGGCCCCTGCGCATAAATCTGGGCAGCGGGAACGACCTCGGACCACCAGGGGCCGAGAAAACCACCGTCTCATGGGGCCGGACACTCAGGGTCAGGGAAGACTCCAATATATTTCTGGCGATATCTCGGGTGCTATAACAGATAGCGAAATAAATCAAAGTGCATTGTCTGTAGGAGGCCCTGGCGCATGAATCTGGGCAGCGGGATCGACCTCGGACCACCAGGGGAGGAGAAAACCACAGTCTCATGGGGCCGGACGCTCAGGGTCAGGGAAAAATCCAATATATATCTGGTGATATCTCGGGTGCTATTAGAGATAGCGCAATAAATCAAAGTGCATTGTCCGTAGGAGGCCCCTGCGCATAAATCTGGGCAGCGGGAACGACCTCGGACCACCAGGGGCCGAGAAAACCACCGTCTCATGGGGCCGGACACTCAGGGTCAGGGAAAAATCCAATATATATCTGGTGATATCTCGGGTGCTATTATAGATAGCGCAATAAACCAAAGTGAATTATCTGCAGGAGGCCCTGGCGCATGCATCTGTGCAGCGGGAACGACCTCGGACCACCAGGGGCCGAGAAAACAACCGTCTCATGGGGCCGGACACTCAGGGTCAGGGAAAAATCCAATATATTTCTGGTGATATCTCGGGTGCTATTACAGATAGCGAAATAAATCAAAGTGCATTGTCCGTAGGAGGTCCCTGCGCATAAATCTGGGCAGCGGGAACGACCTCGGACCACCAGGGGCCGAGAAAACCACCGTCTCATGGGGCCGGACACTCAGGGTCAGGGAAAAATCCAATATATATCTGGTGATATCTCGGGTGCTATTAGAGATAGCGCAATAAACCAAAGTGAATTATCTGCAGGAGGCCCTGGCGCATGAATCTGTGCAGCGGGAACAACCTCGGACCACCAGGGGCCGAGAAAACCACCGTCTCATGGGGCCGGACACTCAGGGTCAGGGATAAATCCAATATATATCTGGTGATATCTCGGGTGCTATTAGAGATAGCGCAATAAATCAAAGTGCATTGTCTGTAGGAGGCCCTGGCGCATGAATCTGTGCAGCGGGAACGACCTCGGAACACCAGGGGCCGAGAAAACCACCGTCTCATGGGGTCGGACACTCAGGGTCAGGGAAGACTCCAATATATTTCTGGCGATATCTCGGGTGCTATTACAGATAGCGAAATAAATCAAAGTGCATTGTCTGTAGGAGGCCCTGGCGCATGAATCTGGGCAGCGGGAACGACCTCGGACCACCAGGGGAGGAGAAAACCACAGTCTCATGGGGCCGGACGGTCAGGGTCAGGGAAAAATCCAATATATATCTGGTGATATCTCGGGTGCTATTAGAGATAGCGCAATAAATCAAAGTGCATTGTCCGTAGGAGGCCCCTGCGCATAAATCTGGGCAGCGGGAACGACCTCGGACCACCAGGGGCCGAGAAAACCACCGTCTCATGGGGCCGTACACTCAGGGTCAGGGAAAAATCCAATATATATCTGGTGATATCTCGGGTGCTATTAGAGATAGCGCAATAAACCAAAGTGAATTATCTGCAGGACGCCCTGGCGTATGAATCTGTGCAGCGGGAACGACCTCGGACCACCAGGGGCGAAAAAACCACCGGCTCATGGGGCCGGACACTCAGGGTCAGGGAAAAATCCAATATATGTCTGGTGATATCTCGGGTGCTATTACAGATAGCGCAATAAATCAAAGTGCATTATCTACAGTACGCCCTGGCGCATGAATCTGTGCAGCGGGAACGACCTCGGACCACCAGGGGCCGAGAAAACCACCGTCTCATGGGGCCGGACACTCAGGGTCAGGGAAAAATCCAATATATATCTGGTGATATCTCGGGTGCTATTACAGATAGCGCAATAAATCAAAGTGCATTGTCCGTAGGAGGCCCCTGCGCATAAATCTGGGCAGCGGGAACGACCTCGGACCACCAGGGGCCGAGAAAACCACCGTCTCATGGGGCCGGACACTCAGGGTCAGGGAAGAATCCAATATATTTCTGGTGATATCTCGGGTGCTATTACAGATAGCGAAATAAATCAAAGTGCATTGTCCGTAGGAGGTCCCTGCGCATAAATCTGGGCAGCGGGAACGACCTCGGACCACCAGGGGCCGAGAAAACCACCGTCTCATGGGGCCGGACACTCAGGGTCAGGGAAGACTCCAATATATTTCTGGCGATATCTCGGGTGCTATAACAGATAGCGAAATAAATCAAAGTGCATTGTCTGTAGGAGGCCCTGGCGCATGAATCTGGGCAGCGGGAACGACCTCGGACCACCAGGGGAGGAGAAAACCACAGTCTCATGGGGCCGGACGCTCAGGGTCAGGGAAAAATCCAATATATATCTGGTGATATCTCGGGTGCTATTAGAGATAGCGCAATAAATCAAAGTGCATTGTCCGTAGGAGGCCCCTGCGCATAAATCTGGGCAGCGGGAACGACCTCGGACCACCAGGGGCCGAGAAAACCACCGTCTCATGGGGCCGGACACTCAGGGTCAGGGAAAAATCCAATATATATCTGGTGATATCTCGGGTGCTATTAGAGATAGCGCAATAAACCAAAGTGAATTATCTGCAGGAGGCCCTGGCGCATGCATCTGTGCAGCGGGAACGACCTCGGACCACCAGGGGCCGAGAAAACAACCGTCTCATGGGGCCGGACACTCAGGGTCAGGGAAAAATCCAATATATATCTGGTGATATCTCGGGTGCTATTACAGATAGCGCAATAAATCAAAGTGCATTGTCCGTAGGAGGCCCCTGCGCATAAATCTGGGCAGCGGGAACGACTTCGGACCACCAGGGGCCGAGAAAACCACCGTCTCATGGGGCCGGACACTCAGGGTCAGCGAAAAATCCAATATATATCTGGTGATATCACGGGTGCTATCGGAGATAGCGCAATAAACCAAAGTGAATTATCTGCAGGAGGCCCTGGCGCATGAATCTGTGCAGCGGGAACGACCTCGGACCACCAGGGGCCGAGAAAACCACCGTCTCATGGGGCCGGACACTCAGGGTCAGGGAAAAATCCAATATATATCTGGTGATATCTCGGGTGCTATTACAGATAGCCCAATAAATCAAAGTGCATTGCCTGTAGGAGACCCTGGCGCATGAATCTGTGCAGCGAGAACGACCTCGGACCACCAGGGGCCGAGAAAACCACCGTCTCATGGGGCCGGACACTCAGGGTCAGGGAAAAATCCAATATATATCTGGTGATATCTCGGGTGCTATTAGAGATAGCGCAATAAACCAAAGTGAATTATCTGCAGGAGGCCCTGGCGCATGAATCTGTGCAGCGGGAACGACCTCGGACCACCAGGGGCCGAGAAAACCATCGTCTCATGGGGCCGGACACTCAGGGTCAGGGAAAAATCCAATATATATCTGGTGATATCTCGGGTGCTATTACAGATAGCCCAATAAATCAAAGTGCATTGCCTGTAGGAGACCCTGGCGCATGAATCTGTGCAGCGGGAACAACCTCGGACCACCAGGGGCCGAGAAAACCACCGTCTCATGGGGCCGGAAGCTCAGGATCAGGGAAAAATCAAATATATATCTGGAGATATCTCGGGTGCTATTAGAGATAGCGCAATAAACCAAAGTGAATTATCTGCAGGAGGCCCTGGCGCATGAATCTGTGCAGCGGGAACGACCTCGGACCACCAGGGGCCGAGAAAACAACCGTCTCATGGGGCCGGACACTCAGGGTCAGGGAAAAATCCAATATATATCTGGTGATATCTCGGGTGCTATTAGAGATAGCGCAATAAATCAAAGTGCATTGTCCGTAGGAGGCCCCTGCGCATAAATCTGGGCAGCGGGAACGACCTCGGACCACCAGGGGCCGAGAAAACCACCGTCTCATGGGGCCGGACACTCAGGGTCAGGGAAAAATCCAATATATATCTGGTGATATCTCGGGTGCTATTAGAGATAGCGCAATAAACCAAAGTGAATTATCTGCAGGAGGCCCTGGCGCATGCATCTGTGCAGCGGGAACGACCTCGGACCACCAGGGGCCGAGAAAACAACCGTCTCATGGGGCCGGACACTCAGGGTCAGGGAAAAATCCAATATATATCTGGTGATATCTCGGGTGCTATTACAGATAGCGCAATAAATCAAAGTGCATTGTCCGTAGGAGGCCCCTGCGCATAAATCTGGGCAGCGGGAACGACTTCGGACCACCAGGGGCCGAGAAAACCACCGTCTCATGGGACCGGACACTCAGGGTCAGGGAAAAATCCAATATATATCTGGTGATATCACGGGTGCTATTGGAGATAGCGCAATAAACCAAAGTGAATTATCTGCAGGAGGCCCTGGCGCATGAATCTGTGCAGCGGGAACGACCTCGGACCACCAGGGGCCGAGAAAACCACCGTCTCATGGGGCCGGACACTCAGGGTCAGGGAAAAATCCAATATATATCTGGTGATATCTCGGGTGCTATTACAGATAGCCCAATAAATCAAAGTGCATTGCCTGTAGGAGACCCTGGCGCATGAATCTGTGCAGCGGGAACGACCTCGGACCACCAGGGGCCGAGAAAACCACCGTCTCATGGGGCCGGACACTCAGGGTCAGGGAAAAATCCAATATATATCTGGTGATATCTCGGGTGCTATTAGAGATAGCGCAATAAACCAAAGTGAATTATCTGCAGGAGGCCCTGGCGCATGAATCTGTGCAGCGGGAACGACCTCGGACCACCAGGGGCCGAGAAAACCATCGTCTCATGGGGCCGGACACTCAGGGTCAGGGAAAAATCCAATATATATCTGGTGATATCTCGGGTGCTATTACAGATAGCCCAATAAATCAAAGTGCATTGCCTGTAGGAGACCCTGGCGCATGAATCTGTGCAGCGGGAACAACCTCGGACCACCAGGGGCCGAGAAAACCACCGTCTCATGGGGCCGGAAACTCAGGATCAGGGAAAAATCAAATATATATCTGGTGATATCTCGGGTGCTATTACAGATAGCGCAATAAACCAAAGTGAATTATCTGCAGGAGGCCCTGGCGCATGAATCTGTGCAGCGGGAACGACCTCGGACCACCAGGGGCCGAGAAAACAACCGTCTCATGGGGCCGGACACTCAGGGTCAGGGAAAAATCCAATATATATCTGGTGATATCTCGGGTGCTATTACAGATAGCGCAATAAATCAAAGTGCATTGTCCGTAGGAGGCCCCTGCGCATAAATCTGGGCAGCGGGAACGACCTCGGACCACCAGGGGCCGAGAAAACCACCGTCTCATGGGGCCGGACACTCAGGGTCAGGGAAGAATCCAATATATTTCTGGTGATATCTCGGGTGCTATTACAGATAGCGAAATAAATCAAAGTGCATTGTCCGTAGGAGGTCCCTGCGCATAAATCTGGGCAGCGGGAACGACCTCGGACCACCAGGGGCCGAGAAAACCACCGTCTCATGGGGCCGGACACTCAGGTTCAGGGAAGACTGCAATATATTTCTGGCGATATCTCGGGTGCTATAACAGATAGCGAAATAAATCAAAGTGCATTGTCTGTAGGAGGCCCTGGCGCATGAATCTGGGCAGCGGGAACGACCTCGGACCACCAGGGGAGGAGAAAACCACAGTCTCATGGGGCCGGACGCTCAGGGTCAGGGAAAAATCCAATATATATCTGGTGATATCTCGGGTGCTATTAGAGATAGCGCAATAAATCAAAGTGCATTGTCCGTAGGAGGCCCCTGCGCATAAATCTGGGCAGCGGGAACGACCTCGGACCACCAGGGGCCGAGAAAACCACCGTCTCATGGGGCCGGACACTCAGGGTCAGGGAAAAATCCAATATATATCTGGTGATATCTCGGGTGCTATTAGAGATAGCGCAATAAACCAAAGTGAATTATCTGCAGGAGGCCCTGGCGCATGCATCTGTGCAGCGGGAACGACCTCGGACCACCAGGGGCCGAGAAAACAACCGTCTCATGGGGCCGGACACTCAGGGTCAGGGAAAAATCCAATATATATCTGGTGATATCTCGGGTGCTATTACAGATAGCGCAATAATTCAAAGTGCATTGTCCGTAGGAGGCCGCTGCGCATAAATCTGGGCAGCGGGAACGACCTCGGACCACCAGGGGCCGAGAAAACCACCGTCTCATGGGGCCGGACACTCAGGGTCAGGGAAAAATCCAATATATATCTGGTGATATCTCGGGTGCTATTGGAGATAGCGCAATAAACCAAAGTGAATTATCTGCAGGAGGCCCTGGCGCATGAATCTGTGCAGCGGGAACGACCTCGGACCACCAGGGGCCGAGAAAACCACCGTCTCATGGGGCCGGACACTCAGGGTCAGGGAAAAATCCAATATATATCTGGTGATATCTCGGGTGCTATTACAGATAGCCCAATAAATCAAAGTGCATTGCCTGTAGGAGACCCTGGCGCATGAATCTGTGCAGCGGGAACGACCTCGGACCACCAGGGGCCGAGAAAACCACCGTCTCATGGGGCCGGACACTCAGGGTCAGGGAAAAATCCAATATATATCTGGTGATATCTCGGGTGCTATTAGAGATAGCGCAATAAACCAAAGTGAATTATCTGCAGGAGGCCCTGGCGCATGAATCTGTGCAGCGGGAACGACCTCGGACCACCAGGGGCCGAGAAAACCATCGTCTCATGGGGCCGGACACTCAGGGTCAGGGAAAAATCCAATATATATCTGGTGATATCTCGGGTGCTATTACAGATAGCCCAATAAATCAAAGTGCATTGCCTGTAGGAGACCCTGGCGCATGAATCTGTGCAGCGGGAACGACCTCGGACCACCAGGGGCCGAGAAAACCACCGTCTCATGGGGCCGGACACTCAGGGTCAGGGAAAAATCCAATATATATCTGGTGATATCTCGGGTGCTATTACAGATAGCGCAATAAACCAAAGTGAATTATCTGCAGGAGGCCCTGGCGCATGAATCTGTGCAGCGGGAACGACCTCGGACCACCAGGGGCCGAGAAAACCATCGTCTCATGGGGCCGGACACTCAGGGTCAGGGAAAAATCCAATATATATCTGGTGATATCTCGGGTGCTATTACAGATAGCCCAATAAATCAAAGTGCATTGCCTGTAGGAGACCCTGGCGCATGAATCTGTGCAGCGGGAACAACCTCGGACCACCAGGGGCCGAGAAAACCACCGTCTCATGGGGCCGGAAACTCAGGATCAGGGAAAAATCAAATATATATCTGGTGATATCTCGGGTGCTATTAGAGATAGCGCAATAAACCAAAGTGAATTATCTGCAGGAGGCCCTGGCGCATGAATATGTGCAGCGGGAACGACCTCGGACCAACAGGGGCCGAGAAATCCACCGTCTCATGGGGCCGGACACTCAGGGTCAGGGAAGAATCCAATATATTTCTGGTGATATCTCGGGTGCTATTACAGATAGCGAAATAAATCAAAGTGCATTGTCCGTAGGAGGTCCCTGCGCATAAATCTGGGCAGCGGGAACGACCTCGGACCACCAGGGGCCGAGAAAACCACCGTCTCATGGGGTCGGACACTCAGGGTCAGGGAAGACTCCAATATATTTCTGGCGATATCTCGGGTGCTATTACAGATAGCGAAATAAATCAAAGCGCATTGTCTGTAGGAGGCCCTGGCGCATGAATCTGGGCAGCGGGAACGACCTCGGACCACCAGGGGAGGAGAAAACCACAGTCTCATGGGGCCGGACGCTCAGGGTCAGGGAAAAATCCAATATATATCTGGTGATATCTCGGGTGCTATTAGAGATAGCGCAATAAACCAAAGTGAATTATCTGCAGGAGGCCCTGGCGCATGAATCTGTGCAGCGGGAACGACCTCGGACCACCAGGGGCCGAGAAAACCATCGTCTCATGGGGCCGGACACTCAGGGTGGGGGAAAAATCCAATATATATCTGGTGATATCTCGGGTGCTATTACAGATAGCCCAATAAATCAACGTGCATTGCCTGTAGGAGACCCTGGCGCATGAATCTGTGCAGCGGGAACAACCTCGGACCACCAGGGGCCGAGAAAACCACCGTCTCATGGGGCCGGAAACTCAGGATCAGGGAAAAATCAAATATATATCTGGTGATATCTCGGGTGCTATTACAGATAGCGCAATAAATCAAAGTGCATTGTCCGTAGGAGGCCCCTGCGCATAAATCTGGGCAGCGGGAACGACCTCGGACCACCAGGGGCCGAGAAAACCACCGTCTCATGGGGCCGGACACTCAGGGTCAGGGAAGAATCCAATATATTTCTGGTGATATCTCGGGTGCTATTACAGATAGCGAAATAAATCAAAGTGCATTGTCCGTAGGAGGTCCCTGCGCATAAATCTGGGCAGCGGGAACGACCTCGGACCACCAGGGGCCGAGAAAACCACCGTCTCATGGGGCCGGACACTCAGGGTCAGGGAAGACTCCAATATATTTCTGGCGATATCTCGGGTGCTATAACAGATAGCGAAATAAATCAAAGTGCATTGTCTGTAGGAGGCCCTGGCGCATGAATCTGGGCAGCGGGAACGACCTCGGACCACCAGGGGAGGAGAAAACCACAGTCTCATGGGGTCGGACGCTCAGGGTCAGGGAAAAATCCAATATATATCTGGTGATATCTCGGGTGCTATTAGAGATAGCGCAATAAATCAAAGTGCATTGTCCGTAGGAAGCCCCTGCGCATAAATCTGGGCAGCGGGAACGACCTCGGACCACCAGGGGCCGAGAAAACCACCGTCTCATGGGGCCGGACACTCAGGGTCAGGGAAAAATCCAATATATATCTGGTGATATCTCGGGTGCTATTACAGATAGTGCAATAAATCAAAGTGCATTGTCCGTAGGAGGCCCCTGCGCATAAATCTGGGCAGCGGGAACGACCTCGGACCACCAGGGGCCGAGAAAACCACCGTCTCATGGGGCCGGACACTCAGGGTCAGGGAAAAATCCAATATATATCTGGTGATATCTCGGGTACTATTGGAGATAGCGCAATAAACCAAAGTGAATTATCTGCAGGAGGCCCTGGCGCATGAATCTGTGCAGCGGGAACGACCTCGGACCACCAGGGGCCGAGAAAACCACCGTCTCATGGGGCCGGACACTCAGGGTCAGGGAAAAATCCAATATATATCTGGTGATATCTCGGGTGCTATTACAGATAGCCCAATAAATCAAAGTGCATTGCCTGTAGGAGACCCTGGCGCATGAATCTGTGCAGCGGGAACGACCTCGGACCACCAGGGGCCGAGAAAACCACCGTCTCATGGTGCCGGACACACAGGGTCAGGGAAAAATCCAATATATATCTGCTGATATCTCGGGTGCTATTGGAGATAGCGCAATAAACCAAAGTGAATTATCTGCAGGAGGCCCTGGCGCATGAATCTGTGCAGCGGGAACGATCTCGGACCACCAGGCGCCGAGAAAACCACCGTCTCATGGGGCCGGACACTCAGGGTCAGGGAAAAATCCAATATATATCTGGTGATATCTCGGGTGCTATTACAGATAGCGCAATAAATCAAAGTGCATTGTCTGTAGGAGGCCCTGGCGCATGAATCTGTGCAGCGGGAACGACCTCGGACCACCAGGGGCCGAGAAAACCACCGGCTCATGGGGCCGGACACTCAGGGTCAGGGAAAAATCCAATATATATCTGGTGATATCTCGGGTGGTATTACAGATAGCGCAATAAATCAAAGTGCATTATCTGCAGTACGCCCTGGCGCATGAATCTGTGCAGCGGGAACGACCTCGGACCACCAGGGGCCGAGAAAACCACCGTCTCATGGGGCCGGACACTCAGGGTCAGGGAAAAATCCAATATATATCTGGTGATATCTCGGGTGCTATTACAGATAGCGCAATAAATCAAAGTGCATTGTCCGTAGGAGGCCCCTGCGCATAAATCTGGGCAGCGGGAACGACCTCGGACCACCAGGGGCCGAGAAAACCACCGTCTCATGGGGCCGGACACTCAGGGTCAGGGAAGAATCCAATATATTTCTGGTGATATCTCGGGTGCTATTACAGATAGCGAAATAAATCAAAGTGCATTGTCCGTAGGAGGTCCCTGCGCATAAATCTGGGCAGCGGGAACGACCTCGGACCACCAGGGGCCGAGAAAACCACCGTCTCATGGGGCCGGACACTCAGGGTCAGGGAAGACTCCAATATATTTCTGGCGATATCTCGGGTGCTATAACAGATAGCGAAATAAATCAAAGTGCATTGTCTGTAGGAGGCCCTGGCGCATGAATCTGGGCAGCGGGAACGACCTCGGACCACCAGGGGAGGAGAAAACCACAGTCTCATGGGGCCGGACGCTCAGGGTCAGGGAAAAATCCAATATATATCTGGTGATATCTCGGGTGCTATTAGAGATAGCGCAATAAATCAAAGTGCATTGTCCGTAGGAGGCCCCTGCGCATAAATCTGGGCAGCGGGAACGACCTCGGACCACCAGGGGCCGAGAAAACCACCGTCTCATGGGGCCGGACACTCAGGGTCAGGGAAAAATCCAATATATATCTGGTGATATCTCGGGTGCTATTGGAGATAGCGCAATAATCCAAAGTGAATTATCTGCAGGAGGCCCTGGCGCATGAATCTGTGCAGCGGGAACGACCTCGGACCACCAGGGGCCGAGAAAACCACCGTCTCATGGGGCCGGACACTCAGGGTCAGGGAAAAATCCAATATATATCTGGTGATATCTCGGGTGCTATTACAGATAGCCCAATAAATCAAAGTGCATTGCCTGTAGGAGACCCTGGCGCATGAATCTGTGCAGCGGGAACGACCTCGGACCACCAGGGGCCGAGAAAACCACCGTCTCATGGTGCAGGACACACAGGGTCAGGGAAAAATCCAATATATATCTGCTGATATCTCGGGTGCTATTGGAGATAGCGCAATAAACCAAAGTGAATTATCTGCAGGAGGCCCTGGCGCATGAATCTGTGCAGCGGGAACGACCTCGGACCACCAGGCGCCGAGAAAACCACCGTCTCATGGGGCCGGACACTCAGGGTCAGGGAAAAATCCAATATATATCTGGTGATATCTCGGGCGCTATTACAGATAGCGCAATAAATCAAAGTGCATTGTCTGTAGGAGGCCCTGGCGCATGAATCTGTGCAGCGGGAACGACCTCGGACCACCAGGGGCCGAGAAAACCACCGTCTCATGGGGCCGGACACTCAGGGTCAGGGAAAAATCCAATATATATCTGGTGATATCTCGGGTGCTATTACAGATAGCGCAATAAATCAAAGTGCATTGTCCGTAGGAGGCCCCTGCGCATAAATCTGGGCAGCGGGAACGACCTCGGACCACCAGGGGCCGAGAAAACCACCGTCTCATGGGGCCGGACACTCAGGGTCAGGGAAGAATCCAATATATTTCTGGTGATATCTCGGGTGCTATTACAGATAGCGAAATAAATCAAAGTGCATTGTCCGTAGGAGGTCCCTGCGCATAAATCTGGGCAGCGGGAACGACCTCGGACCACCAGGGGCCGAGAAAACCACCGTCTCATGGGGCCGGACACTCAGGGTCAGGGAAAAATCCAATATATATCTGGTGATATCTCGGGTGCTATTAGAGATAGCGCAATAAACCAAAGTGAATTATCTGCAGGAGGCCCTGGCGCATGCATCTGTGCAGCGGGAACGACCTCGGACCACCAGGGGCCGAGAAAACAACCGTCTCATGGGGCCGGACACTCAGGGTCAGGGAAAAATCCAATATATATCTGGTGATATCTCGGGTGCTATTACAGATAGTGCAATAAATCAAAGTGCATTGTCCGTAGGAGGCCCCTGCGCATAAATCTGGGCAGCGGGAACGACCTCGGACCACCAGGGGCCGAGAAAACCACCGACTCATGGGGCCGGACACTCAGGGTCAGGGAAAAATCCAATATATATCTGGTGATATCTCGGGTGCTATTGGAGATAGCGCAATAAACCAAAGTGAATTATCTGCAGGAGGCCCTGGCGCATGAATCTGTGCAGCGGGAACGACCTCGGACCACCAGGGGCCGAGAAAACCACCGTCTCATGGGGCCGGACACTCAGGGTCAGGGAAAAATCCAATATATATCTGGTGATATCTCGGGTGCTATTACAGATAGCCCAATAAATCAAAGTGCATTGCCTGTAGGAGACCCTGGCGCATGAATCTGTGCAGCGGGAACGACCTCGGACCACCAGGGGCCGAGAAAACCACCGTCTCATGGTGCCGGACACACAGGGTCAGGGAAAAATCCAATATATATCTGCTGATATCTCGGGTGCTATTGGAGATTGCGCAATAAACCAAAGTGAATTATCTGCAGGAGGCCCTGGCGCATGAATCTGTGCAGCGGGAACGATCTCGGACCACCAGGCGCCGAGAAAACCACCGTCTCATGGGGCCGGACACTCAGGGTCAGGGAAAAATCCAATATATATCTGGTGATATCTCGGGTGCTATTACAGATAGCGCAATAAATCAAAGTGCATTGTCTGTAGGAGGCCCTGGCGCATGAATCTGTGCAGCGGGTACGACCTCGGACCACCAGGGGCCGAGAAAACCACCGGCTCATGGGGCCGGACACTCAGGGTCAGGGAAAAATCCAATATATATCTGGTGATATCTCGGGTGCTATTACAGATAGCGCAATAAATCAAAGTGCATTATCTGCAGTACGCCCTGGCGCATGAATCTGTGCAGCGGGAACGACCTCGGACCACCAGGGGCCGAGAAAACCACCGTCTCATGGGGACGGACACTCAGGGTCAGGGAAAAATCCAATATATATCTGGTGATATCTCGGGTGCTATTACAGATAGCGCAATAAATCAAAGTGCATTGTCCGTAGGAGGCCCCTGCGCATAAATCTGGGCAGCGGGAACGACCTCGGACCACCAGGGGCCGAGAAAACCACCGTCTCATGGGGCCGGACACTCAGGGTCAGGGAAGACTCCAATATATTTCTGGCGATATCTCGGGTGCTATAACAGATAGCGAAATAAATCAAAGTGCATTGTCTGTAGGAGGCCCTGGCGCATGAATCTGGGCAGCGGGAACGACCTCGGACCACCAGGGGAGGAGAAAACCACAGTCTCATGGGGCCGGACGCTCAGGGTCAGGGAAAAATCCAATATATATCTGGTGATATCTCGGGTGCTATTAGAGATAGCGCAATAAATCAAAGTGCATTGTCCGTAGGAGGCCCCTGCGCATAAATCTGGGCAGCGGGAACGACCTCGGACCACCAGGGGCCGAGAAAACCACCGTCTCATGGGGCCGGACACTCAGGGTCAGGGAAAAATCCAATATATATCTGGTGATATCTCGGGTGCTATTAGAGATAGCGCAATAAACCAAAGTGAATTATCTGCAGGAGGCCCTGGCGCATGCATCTGTGCAGCGGGAACGACCTCGGACCACCAGGGGCCGAGAAAACAACCGTCTCATGGGGCCGGACACTCAGGGTCAGGGAAAAATCCAATATATATCTGGTGATATCTCGGGTGCTATTGGAGATAGCGCAATAAACCAAAGTGAATTATCTGCAGGAGGCCCTGGCGCATGAATCTGTGCAGCGGGAACGACCTCGGACCACCAGGGGCCGAGAAAACCACCGTCTCATGGGGCCGGACACTCAGGGTCAGGGAAAAATCCAATATATATCTGGTGATATCTCGGGTGCTATTACAGATAGCCCAATAAATCAAAGTGCATTGCCTGTAGGAGACCCTGGCGCATGAATCTGTGCAGCGGGAACGACCTCGGACCACCAGGGGCCGAGAAAACCACCGTCTCATGGTGCCGGACACACAGGGTCAGGGAAAAATCCAATATATATCTGCTGATATCTCGGGTGCTATTGGAGATAGCGCAATAAACCAAAGTGAATTATCTGCAGGAGGCCCTGGCGCATGAATCTGTGCAGCGGGAACGACCTCGGACCACCAGGCGCCGAGAAAACCACCGTCTCATGGGGCCGGACACTCAGGGTCAGGGAAAAATCCAATATATATCTGGTGATATCTCGGGCGCTATTACAGATAGCGCAATAAATCAAAGTGCATTGTCTGTAGGAGGCCCTGGCGCATGAATCTGTGCAGCGGGAACGACCTCGGACCACCAGGGGCCGAGAAAACCACCGTCTCATGGGGCCGGACACTCAGGGTCAGGGAAAAATCCAATATATATCTGGTGATATCTCGGGTGCTATTAGAGATAGCGCAATAAACCAAAGTGAATTATCTGCAGGAGGCCCTGGCGCATGAATCTGTGCAGCGGGAACGACCTCGGACCACCAGGGGCCGAGAAAACCATCGTCTCATGGGGCCGGACACTCAGGGTCAGGGAAAAATCCAATATATATCTGGTGATATCTCGGGTGCTATTACAGATAGCCCAATAAATCAAAGTGCATTGCCTGTAGGAGACCCTGGCGCATGAATCTGTGCAGCGGGAACAACCTCGGACCACCAGGGGCCGAGAAAACCACCGTCTCATGGGGCCGGAAACTCAGGATCAGGGAAAAATCAAATATATATCTGGTGATATCTCGGGTGCTATTAGAGATAGCGCAATAAACCAAAGTGAATTATCTGCAGGAGGCCCTGGCGCATGAATCTGTGCAGCGGGAACGACCTCGGACCACCAGGGGCCGAGAAAACAACCGTCTCATGGGGCCGGACACTCAGGGTCAGGGAAAAATCCAATATATATCTGGTGATATCTCGGGTGCTATTACAGATAGCGCAATAAATCAAAGTGCATTGTCCGTAGGAGGCCCCTGCGCATAAATCTGGGCAGCGGGAACGACCTCGGACCACCAGGGGCCGAGAAAACCACCGTCTCATGGGGCCGGACACTCAGGGTCAGGGAAGAATCCAATATATTTCTGGTGATATCTCGGGTGCTATTACAGATAGCGAAATAAATCAAAGTGCATTGTCCGTAGGAGGTCCCTGCGCATAAATCTGGGCAGCGGGAACGACCTCGGACCACCAGGGGCCGAGAAAACCACCGTCTCATGGGGCCGGACACTCAGGGTCAGGGAAGACTCCAATATATTTCTGGCGATATCTCGGGTGCTATAACAGATAGCGAAATAAATCAAAGTGCATTGTCTGTAGGAGGCCCTGGCGCATGAATCTGGGCAGCGGGAACGACCTCGGACCACCAGGGGAGGAGAAAACCACAGTCTCATGGGGCCGGACGCTCAGGGTCAGGGAAAAATCCAATATATATCTGGTGATATCTCGGGTGCTATTAGAGATAGCGCAATAAATCAAAGTGCATTGTCCGTAGGAGGCCCCTGCGCATAAATCTGGGCATCGGGAACGACCTCGGACCACCAGGGGCCGAGAAAACCACCGTCTCATGGGGCCGGACACTCAGGG
This sequence comes from Nomia melanderi, assembly GCF_051020985.1. NCBI lineage: Eukaryota > Metazoa > Arthropoda > Insecta > Hymenoptera > Halictidae > Nomia > Nomia melanderi. The sequence continues at coordinate 691,923 of NW_027475162.1, read as the reverse complement.
TCAGGGAAAAATCCAATATATATCTGGTGATATCTCGGGTGCTATTAGAGATAGCGCAATAAACCAAAGTGAATTATCTGCAGGAGGCCCTGGCGCATGCATCTGTGCAGCGGGAACGACCTCGGACCACCAGGGGCCGAGAAAACAACCGTCTCATGGGGCCGGACACTCAGGGTCAGGGAAAAATCCAATATATATCTGGTGATATCTCGGGTGCTATTACAGATAGCGCAATAATTCAAAGTGCATTGTCCGTAGGAGGCCGCTGCGCATAAATCTGGGCAGCGGGAACGACCTCGGACCACCAGGGGCCGAGAAAACCACCGTCTCATGGGGCCGGACACTCAGGGTCAGGGAAAAATCCAATATATATCTGGTGATATCTCGGGTGCTATTAGAGATAGCGCAATAATCCAAAGTGAATTACCTGCAGGAGGCCCTGGCGCATGAATCTGTGCAGCGGGAACGACCTCGGACCACCAGGGGCCGAGAAAACCACCGTCTCATGGGGCCGGACACTCAGGGTCAGGGAAAAATCCAATATATATCTGGTGATATCTCGGGTGCTATTACAGATAGCCCAATAAATCAAAGTGCATTGCCTGTAGGAGACCCTGGCGCATGAATCTGTGCAGCGGGAACGACCTCGGACCACCAGGGGCCGAGAAAACCACCGTCTCATGGGGCCGGACACTCAGGGTCAGGGAAAAATCCAATATATATCTGGTGATATCTCGGGTGCTATTGGAGATAGCGCAATAAACCAAAGTGAATTATCTGCAGGAGGCCCTGGCGCATGAATCTGTGCAGCGGGAACGACCTCGGACCACCAGGGGCCGAGAAAACCACCGTCTCATGGGGCCGGACACTCAGGGTCAGGGAAAAATCCAATATATATCTGGTGATATCTCGGGTGCTATTACAGATAGCCCAATAAATCAAAGTGCATTGCCTGTAGGAGACCCTGGCGCATGAATCTGTGCAGCGGGAACGACCTCGGACCACCAGGGGCCGAGAAAACCACCGTCTCATGGGGCCGGACACTCAGGGTCAGGGAAAAATCCAATATATATCTGGTGATATCTCGGGTGCTATTAGAGATAGCGCAATAAACCAAAGTGAATTATCTGCAGGAGGCCCTGGCGCAGAAATCTGTGCAGCGGGAACGACCTCGGACCACCAGGGGCCGAGAAAACCATCGTCTCATGGGGCCGGACACTCAGGGTCAGGGAAAAATCCAATATATATCTGGTGATATCTCGGGTGCTATTACAGATAGCCCAATAAATCAAAGTGCATTGCCTGTAGGAGACCCTGGCGCATGAATCTGTGCAGCGGGAACGACCTCGGACCACCAGGGGCCGAGAAAACCACCGTCTCATGGGGCCGGACACTCAGGGTCAGGGAAAAATCCAATATATATCTGGTGATATCTCGGGTGCTATTACAGATAGCGCAATAAACCAAAGTGAATTATCTGCAGGAGGCCCTGGCGCATGAATCTGTGCAGCGGGAACGACCTCGGACCACCAGGGGCCGAGAAAACCATCGTCTCATGGGGCCGGACACTCAGGGTCAGGGAAAAATCCAATATATATCTGGTGATATCTCGGGTGCTATTACAGATAGCCCAATAAATCAAAGTGCATTGCCTGTAGGAGACCCTGGCGCATGAATCTGTGCAGCGGGAACAACCTCGGACCACCAGGGGCCGAGAAAACCACCGTCTCATGGGGCCGGAAACTCAGGATCAGGGAAAAATCAAATATATATCTGGTGATATCTCGGGTGCTATTAAAGATAGCGCAATAAACCAAAGTGAATTATCTGCAGGAGGCCCTGGCGCATGAATATGTGCAGCGGGAACGACCTCGGACCAACAGGGGCCGAGAAATCCACCGTCTCATGGGGCCGGACACTCAGGGTCAGGGAAGAATCCAATATATTTCTGGTGATATCTCGGGTGCTATTACAGATAGCGAAATAAATCAAAGTGCATTGTCCGTAGGAGGTCCCTGCGCATAAATCTGGGCAGCGGGAACGACCTCGGACCACCAGGGGCCGAGAAAACCACCGTCTCATGGGGTCGGACACTCAGGGTCAGGGAAGACTCCAATATATTTCTGGTGATATCTCGGGTGCTATTACAGATAGCGAAATAAATCAAAGCGCATTGTCTGTAGGAGGCCCTGGCGCATGAATCTGGGCAGCGGGAACGACCTCGGACCACCAGGGGAGGAGAAAACCACAGTCTCATGGGGCCGGACGCTCAGGGTCAGGGAAAAATCCAATATATATCTGGTGATATCTCGGGTGCTATTAGAGATAGCGCAATAAACCAAAGTGAATTATCTGCAGGAGGCCCTGGCGCATGAATCTGTGCAGCGGGAACGACCTCGGACCACCAGGGGCCGAGAAAACCATCGTCTCATGGGGCCGGACACTCAGGGTCAGGGAAAAATCCAATATATATCTGGTGATATCTCGGGTGCTATTACAGATAGCCCAATAAATCAAAGTGCATTGCCTGTAGGAGACCCTGGCGCATGAATCTGTGCAGCGGGAACAACCTCGGACCACCAGGGGCCGAGAAAACCACCGTCTCATGGGGCCGGAAACTCAGGATCAGGGAAAAATCAAATATATATCTGGTGATATCTCGGGTGCTATTACAGATAGCGCAATAAACCAAAGTGAATTATCTGCAGGAGGCCCTGGCGCATGAATCTGTGCAGCGGGAACGACCTCGGACCACCAGGGGCCGAGAAAACCATCGCCTCATGGGGCCGGACACTCAGGGTCAGGGAAAAATCCAATATATATCTTGTGATATCTCGGGTGCTATTACAGATAGCCCAATAAATCAAAGTGCATTGCCTGTAGGAGACCCTGGCGCATGAATCTGTGCAGCGGGAACAACCTCGGACCACCAGGGGCCGAGAAAACCACCGTCTCATGGGGCCGGAAACTCAGGATCAGGGAAAAATCAAATATATATCTGGTGATATCTCGGGTGCTATTAAAGATAGCGCAATAAACCAAAGTGAATTATCTGCAGGAGGCCCTGGCGCATGAATATGTGCAGCGGGAACGACCTCGGACCAACAGGGGCCGAGAAATCCACCGTCTCATGGGGCCGGACACTCAGGGTCAGGGAAGAATCCAATATATTTCTGGTGATATCTCGGGTGCTATTACAGATAGCGAAATAAATCAAAGTGCATTGTCCGTAGGAGGTCCCTGCGCATAAATCTGGGCAGCGGGAACGACCTCGGACCACCAGGGGCCGAGAAAACCACCGTCTCATGGGGTCGGACACTCAGGGTCAGGGAAGACTCCAATATATTTCTGGTGATATCTCGGGTGCTATTACAGATAGCGAAATAAATCAAAGCGCATTGTCTGTAGGAGGCCCTGGCGCATGAATCTGGGCAGCGGGAACGACCTCGGACCACCAGGGGAGGAGAAAACCACAGTCTCATGGGGCCGGACGCTCAGGGTCAGGGAAAAATCCAATATATATCTGGTGATATCTCGGGTGCTATTAGAGATAGCGCAATAAACCAAAGTGAATTATCTGCAGGAGGCCCTGGCGCATGAATCTGTGCAGCGGGAACGACCTCGGACCACCAGGGGCCGAGAAAACCATCGTCTCATGGGGCCGGACACTCAGGGTCAGGGAAAAATCCAATATATATCTGGTGATATCTCGGGTGCTATTACAGATAGCCCAATAAATCAAAGTGCATTGCCTGTAGGAGACCCTGGCGCATGAATCTGTGCAGCGGGAACAACCTCGGACCACCAGGGGCCGAGAAAACCACCGTCTCATGGGGCCGGAAACTCAGGATCAGGGAAAAATCAAATATATATCTGGTGATATCTCGGGTGCTATTACAGATAGCGCAATAAACCAAAGTGAATTATCTGCAGGAGGCCCTGGCGCATGAATCTGTGCAGCGGGAACGACCTCGGACCACCAGGGGCCGAGAAAACCATCGTCTCATGGGGCCGGACACTCAGGGTCAGGGAAAAATCCAATATATATCTTGTGATATCTCGGGTGCTATTACAGATAGCCCAATAAATCAAAGTGCATTGCCTGTAGGAGACCCTGGCGCATGAATCTGTGCAGCGGGAACAACCTCGGACCACCAGGGGCCGAGAAAACCACCGTCTCATGGGGCCGGAAACTCAGGATCAGGGAAAAATCAAATATATATCTGGTGATATCTCGGGTGCTATTAGAGATAGCGCAATAAACCAAAGTGAATTATCTGCAGGAGGCCCTGGCGCATGAATATGTGCAGCGGGAACGACCTCGGACCAACAGGGGCCGAGAAATCCACCGTCTCATGGGGCCGGACACTCAGGGTCAGGGAAGAATCCAATATATTTCTGGTGATATCTCGGGTGCTATTACAGATAGCGAAATAAATCAAAGTGCATTGTCCGTAGGAGGTCCCTGCGCATAAATCTGGGCAGCGGGAACGACCTCGGACCACCAGGGGCCGAGAAAACCACCGTCTCATGGGGTCGGACACTCAGGGTCAGGGAAGACTCCAATATATTTCTGGCGATATCTCGGGTGCTATTACAGATAGCGAAATAAATCAAAGCGCATTGTCTGTAGGAGGCCCTGGCGCATGAATCTGGGCAGCGGGAACGACCTCGGACCACCAGGGGAGGAGAAAACCACAGTCTCATGGGGCCGGACGCTCAGGGTCAGGGAAAAATCCAATATATATCTGGTGATATCTCGGGTGCTATTAGAGATAGCGCAATAAACCAAAGTGAATTATCTGCAGGAGGCCCTGGCGCATGAATATGTGCAGCGGGAACGACCTCGGACCAACAGGGGCCGAGAAATCCACCGTCTCATGGGGCCGGACACTCAGGGTCAGGGAAGAATCCAATATATATCTGGTGATATCTCGGGTGCTATTACAGATAGCCCAATAAATCAAAGTGCATTGCCTGTAGGAGACCCTGGCGCATGAATCTGTGCAGCGGGAACAACCTCGGACCACCAGGGGCCGAGAAAACCACCGTCTCATGGGGCCGGAAACTCAGGATCAGGGAAAAATCAAATATATATCTGGTGATATCTCGGGTGCTATTAGAGATAGCGCAATAAACCAAAGTGAATTATCTGCAGGAGGCCCTGGCGCATGAATATGTGCAGCGGGAACGACCTCGGACCAACAGGGGCCGAGAAATCCACCGTCTCATGGGGCCGGACACTCAGGGTCAGGGAAGAATCCAATATATTTCTGGTGATATCTCGGGTGCTATTACAGATAGCGAAATAAATCAAAGTGCATTGTCCGTAGGAGGTCCCTGCGCATAAATCTGGGCAGCGGGAACGACCTCGGACCACCAGGGGCCGAGAAAACCACCGTCTCATGGGGTCGGACACTCAGGGTCAGGGAAGACTCCAATATATTTCTGGCGATATCTCGGGTGCTATTACAGATAGCGAAATAAATCAAAGCGCATTGTCTGTAGGAGGCCCTGGCGCATGAATCTGGGCAGCGGGAACGACCTCGGACCACCAGGGGAGGAGAAAACCACAGTCTCATGGGGCCGGACGCTCAGGGTCAGGGAAAAATCCAATATATATCTGGTGATATCTCGGGTGCTATTAGAGATAGCGCAATAAACCAAAGTGAATTATCTGCAGGAGGCCCTGGCGCATGAATCTGTGCAGCGGGAACGACCTCGGACCACCAGGGGCCGAGAAAACCATCGTCTCATGGGGCCGGACACTCAGGGTCAGGGAAAAATCCAATATATACCTGGTGATATCTCGGGTGCTATTACAGATAGCCCAATAAATCAAAGTGCATTGCCTGTAGGAGACCCTGGCGCATGAATCTGTGCAGCGGGAACAACCTCGGACCACCAGGGGCCGAGAAAACCACCGTCTCATGGGGCCGGAAACTCAGGATCAGGGAAAAATCAAATATATATCTGGTGATATCTCGGGTGCTATTAGAGATAGCGCAATAAACCAAAGTGAATTATCTGCAGGAGGCCCTGGCGCATGAATCTGTGCAGCGGGAACGACCTCGGACCACCAGGGGCCGAGAAAACCATCGTCTCATGGGGCCGGACACTCAGGGTCAGGGAAAAATCCAATATATATCTGGTGATATCTCGGGTGCGATTACAGATAGCGCAATAAATCAAAGTGCATTATCTGCAGGAGGCCATGGCGCAGGAATCTGTGCAGCGCGAACGACCTCGGACAACCAGAGGCCGGGAACACCACAGTCTCATGGGGTCGGACACTCAGGGTCAGGGGAAAATCCAATATATATCTGGTGATATCTCGGGTGCTATTACAGATAGCGCAATAAATCAAAGTGCATTGTCTGTAGGAGGCCCTGGGGCATGAATCTGTGCAGCAGGAACGACATCGGACCACCAGGGGCCGAGAAAATTACAGATATTCGGAATCCGTCACCCAATGTCATGTAAAAGTCCAGCATATATCTGGTGATATCTCGGGTGCTATTACAGATAGCGCAATAAACCAAAGTGCGTTGTCTGCAGGAGGCCCTGGCGCACGAATCTGTGCAGCGGGAACGACCTCGGACCACCAGGGGCCGAGCAAACCACCGTCTCATGGGGCCGGACACTCAGGGTCAGGGAAAAATCCAATATATATCTGGTGATATCTCTGGTGCTATTAGAGATAGCGCAATAAACCAAAGTGAATTGTCTGCAGGAGGCCCTGGCGCATGAATCTGTGCAGCGGGAACGACCTCGCATCACCAGGGGCCGAGAAAACCACCGACACATGGGGCCGGACACTCAGGGTCAGGGAAAAATGCAATATATATCTGGTGATATCTCGGGTGTTATTAGAGATAGCGCAATAAACCAAAGTGAATTGTCTGCAAGAGGTCCTGGCGCATGAATCTGTACAGTGGGAACGACCTCGGATCACCAGGGGCCGAGAAAACCACCATCCGCATGAGGCCGGACACTCAGGGTCAGGGGAAAATCCAATATATATCTGGTGATATCTCGGGTGCTATTACAGATAGCGCAATAAATCAAAGTGCATTGTCTGTAGGAGGCCCTGGGGCATGAATCTGTGCAGCAGGAACGACCTCGGACCACCAGGGGCCGAGAAAATTACAGATATTCGGAATCCGTCACCCAAGGTCATGTAAAAATCCAGCATATATCTGGTGATATCTCGGGTGCTATTATAGATAGCGCAATAAACCAAAGTGAATTATCTACAGGGGGCCCTGGCTCATGAATCTGTGCAGCGGGAACGACCTCGGACCACCAGGGCCCGAGAAAACCACCGACTCATGGGGCCGGACACTCAGTGTCAGGGAAAAATCATATATATATCTGGTGATTTCTCGGGTGCTATTACAGACAGTGCAATAAATGAAAGTGCATTGTCTGTAGGAGTCCCTGGCGCATGAATCTGTGCAGCGGCAACGTCCTCGGACCACGAGGGGCCGAGAAAACCACCGTCTCATGGGGCCGGACACTCAGGGTCAGGGAAAAATCCAATATATATCTGGTAATATCTCGGGTGCTATTAGAGATAGCGCAATAAACCAAAGTGAATTATCTGCAGGAGGCCCTGGCGCATGTATCTTTGCAGCGGGAACGACCTCGGACCACCAGGGGCCGAGAAAACCACCGTCTCATGGGGCCGGACCCTCAGGGTCAGGGAAAAATCCAATATATATCTGGTGATATCTCGGGAGCTATTAGAGATAGCGCAATAAACCAAAGTGAATTATCTGCACGAGGCTCTGGCGCATGAATCTGTGCAGCGGGAACGACCTCGGACCACCAGGGGCCGAGAAAACCACAGTCTCATGAGGCCGGACACTCAGGGTTAGGGGAAAATCCAATATATATCTGGTAATATCTCGGGTGCTATTAGAGATAGCGCAATAAACCAAAGTGAATTATCTGCAGGAGGCCCTGGCGCATGAATCTGTGCAGCGGGAACGACCTCGGACCACCAGGGGCCGAGAAAACCACCGACACATGGGGCCGCACTCCCAAGGTCATGTAAAAACCAAGGATGTATCTGATGATATCTCGGGTGCTATTAGTGATAGCGCAATAACCCAAAGTGAATTATCTGCAGGAGGGCCTGGCGCATGAATCTGTGCAGCAGAAACGACCTTGGACCACCACGGGCCGAGAAAACCACCGTCTCATGGGGCCGGCCACTCAGGGACAGGGAATAATCCAATATATATCTGGTGATATCTCGGGTGCTATTACAGATAGCGCAATAAATCAAAGTGCATTGTCTGTAGGAGGCCATGGCGCATGAATCTGTGCAGCAGGAACGACCTCGGACCACCAGGGGCCGAGAAAATTACAGATATTCGGAATCCGTCACCCAAGGTCATGTAAAAATCCAGCATATATCTGGTGATATCTCGGGTGCTATTATAGATAGCGCAATAAACCAAAGTGAATTATCTACACGGGGCCCTGGCTCATGAATCTGTGCAGCGGGAACGACCTCGGACCACCAGGGCCCGAGAAAACCACCGACTCATGGGGCCGGACACTCAGTGTCAGGGAAAAATCATATATATATCTGGTGATTTCTCGGGTGCTATTACAGACAGTGCAATAAATGAAAGTGCATTGTCTGTAGGAGTCCCTGGCGCATGAATCTGTGCAGCGGCAACGTCCTCGGACCACGAGGGGCCGAGAAAACCACCGTCTCATGGTTCCGGACACGCAGTGTCAGGGTAAAATCCAATATATATCTGGTGATATCTCGGGTGCTATTACAGATAGCGAAATAAATCAAAGTGCATTGTCTGTAGGAGGCCCTTTGGCATGAATCCGTGCAGCAGGAACGACATCGGACCACCAGGGGCCGAGAAAATTACAGATATTCGGAATCCGTCACCCAAGGTCATGTAAAAATCCAGCATATATCTGGTGATATCTCGGGTGCTATTAGAGATAGCGCAAGAAACCAAAGTGAATTATCTGCAGGAGGCCCTGGCGCATGAATCTGTGCAGCGGGAACGACCTCGGACCACCAGGGGCCGAGAAAACCACCGCCTCATGGGGCCGGACACTGAGGGTCAGGGAAAAATCCAATATATATCTGGTGATATCTCTGGTGCTATTAGAGATAGCGCAATAAAACAAAGTGAATTGTCTGCAGGAGGCCCTGGCGCATGAATCTGTGCAGCGGGAACGACCTCGGACCACCAGGGGCCGAGAAAACCACCGACACATGGCGCCGGACACCCAAGGTCGTGTAAAAACCCAGGATGTATCTGGTGATATCTCGGTTGCTATTAGAGATAGCGCAATAAATCAAAGTGCATTGTCTGTAGGATGCCCTGGCGCATGAATCTGTGCAGCGGGAACGACCTCGGACCACCAGGGGCCGAGAAAACCACCGCCTCATGGGGCGGGACACTCAGGGTCAGGGGAAAATCCATTATATATCTGGTGATATGTCGGGTGCTATTAGAGATAGCCCAATAAACCAAAGTGATTTATCTGCAGGAGGCCCTGTCGCATGAAACTGTGCAGCGGGAACGACCTCGGATCACCAGGGTCCGAGAAAACCACCGTCTCATGGGGCGGGACACTCAGGGTCACTGGAAAATCCAATATATATCCGGTGATATCTCGGGTACTATTACAGATAGCGCAATAAACCAAAGTGAATTATCTGCAGGAGGCCTTGGCGCATGAATCTGTGCAGCGGGAACGACCTCGGACCACCAGGGGCCGAGAAAACCACCGACTCATGGGGCCGGACACTCAGGGTGAGGGAAAAATCCAATGTATATCTGGTACTCTCGGGTGCTATTACAGATAGCGCAATAAATCAAAGTGCATTGTCTGTAGGATGCCCTGGCGCATGAATCTGTGCAGCGGGAACGACCTCGGACCACCAGGGGCCGAGAAAACCACCGACACATGCCGCCGGACACCCAAGGTCGTGTAAAAACCCAGGATGTATCTGGTGATATCTCGGGTGCTATTAGAGATAGCGCAATAAACCAAAGTGAGTTATCTGCAGGAGGCCCTGGCGCATGCTTCTGTGCAGCGGGAACGACCTCGGATCACCAGGGTCCGAGAAAACCACCGTCTCATGGGGCCGGACTGTCAGGGTCAGGGAAAAATACATTATATATCTGGTGATATCTCGGGTGCTATTAGAGATAGCGCGATAAATCAAAGTGCATTGTCTGCAGGACGCCCTGGCGCATGATTCTGTGCAGCGGGAACGACCTCGGACCACCAGGGGCCGAGAAAACCACCGACTGATGGGGCCAGACACTCAGGATCAGGGAAAAATCAAATATATATCTGGTGATTTCTCGGGTGCTATTACAGACAGTGCAATAAATGTATGTGCATTGTCTGTAGGAGTCCCTGGCGCATGAATCTGTGCAGCGGCAACGTCCTCGGACCACGAGGGGCCGAGAAAACCACCGTCTCATGGGGTCGGATACTCAGGGTCTGGGGAAAATCCAATATATATCTGGTGATAGCTCGGGTGCTATTAGAGATAGCGCACTAAACCAAAGTGAATTATCTACAGGGGGCCCTGGCTCATGAATCTGTGCAGCGGGAACGACCTCGGACCATCAGGGCCCGAGAAACCCGCCGTCTCATGGGGCCGTACACTCAGGGTCAGGGAAAAATCCTATATACATCTGGTGATATCTCGGGTGCTATTACATATAGCGCAATAATACAAAGTGAATTATCTGCAGGAGGCTCTGGCGCATGAATCTGTGCAGTGGGAACGACCTCGGACTACCAGGGGCCGAGAAAAACACCGTCTCATGGGGCGGACACTCAGGGTCAGGGGAAAATCCAATATATATCTGGTGATATCTCGGGTGCGATTACAGATAGCGCAATAAATCAAAGTGCATTATCTGCAGGAGGCCCTGGCGCATGAATCTGTGCAGCGGGAACGACATCTTACCACCAGGGGCCGAGAAAACCACAGTCTCATGTGGCCGGACACTCAGGGTCAGGGGAGAATCCAATATATATCTGTTGATATCTCGGGTGCTATTAGAGATAGCGCAATAAACCAAAGTGCATTATCTGCAGGAGGCCCTGGCGCATGAATCTGTGCAGCGGGAACGACCTCGGACCACCAGGGGCCGAGAAAACCACCGTCTCATGGAGCCGGACTGTCAGGGTCAGGGAAAAATCCAATATATATCTTGTGATATCTCGGGTGCTATTACAGATAGCGCAATAAACCAAAGTGAATTATCTGCAGGAGGCCCTGGCGCATGCATCTGTGCAGCGGGAACGACCTCGGATCTCCAGAGTCCGAGAAAACCACCGTCTCATGGGGCGGGACAGTCAGGTTCGGTTGAAAAATTCAATATATCTCTGGTGATATCTCGGGTGCTCTTACAGATAGCGCACTAAACCAAAGTGAATTATCTGTAGCGGGCCCTGGGGCATGAATCTGTGCAGCGGGAACGACCTCGGACCACCAGGGGCCGAGAAAACCACCGACTGATGGGGCCAGACACTCAGGATCAGGGAAAAATCAAATATATATCTGGTGATTTCTCGGGTGCTATTACAGACAGTGCAATAAATGTATGTGCATTGTCTGTAGGAGTCCCTGGCGCATGAATCTGTGCAGCGGCAACGTCCTCGGACCACGAGGGGCCGAGAAAACCACCGTCTCATGGGGTCGGATACTCAGGGTCTGGGGAAAATCCAATATATATCTGGTGATAGCTCGGGTGCTATTAGAGATAGCGCACTAAACCAAAGTGAATTATCTACAGGGGGCCCTGGCTCATGAATCTGTGCAGCGGGAACGACCTCGGACCATCAGGGCCCGAGAAAACCGCCGTCTCATGGGGCCGTACACTCAGGGTCAGGGAAAAATCCTATATACATCTGGTGATATCTCGGGTGCTATTACATATAGCGCAATAATACAAAGTGAATTATCTGCAGGAGGCTCTGGCGCATGAATCTGTGCAGTGGGAACGACCTCGGACTACCAGGGGCCGAGAAAAACACCGTCTCATGGGGCGGACACTCAGGGTCAGGGGAAAATCCAATATATATCTGGTGATATCTCGGGTGCGATTACAGATAGCGCAATAAATCAAAGTGCATTATCTGCAGGAGGCCCTGGCGCATGAATCTGTGCAGCGGGAACGACATCTTACCACCAGGGGCCGAGAAAATCACAGTCTCATGTGGCCGGACACTCAGGGTCAGGGGAGAATCCAATATATATCTGTTGATATCTCGGGTGCTATTAGAGATAGCGCAATAAACCAAAGTGCATTATCTGCAGGAGGCCCTGGCGCATGAATCTGTGCAGCGGGAACGACCTCGGACCAGCAGGGGCCGAGAAAACCACCGTCTCATGGTTCCGGACACGCAGTGTCAGGGTAAAATCCGATATATATCTGGTGATATCTTGGGTGCTATTACAGATACCGTAATAAATCAAAGTGAATTGTCTGTAGGAGGCTCTGATGCATGATTCTGGGCAGCGGGAACGACCTCGGACCACCAGGGGCCCAGAAAACCACCGTGTCATTGGGCCGGACACTCTGGGTCAGGGAAAAATACAATATATATCTGGTGATATCTCGGGTGCTATTACAGACAGCCCAATAAATCAAAGTGCATTGTCTGTAGGTGGCCCTGGCGCATGAATCTGTGGCGCGGGAACGACCTCGGACCACCAGGGGCCGAGAAAACCACAGTCTCATGGGGCCGGACACTCAGGGTCAGGGGAAAATCCAATATATATCTGGTGATATCTCGGGTGCTATTAGAGATAGCTCAATAAATAAAAGTGCATTGTCTGTAGGAGGCTCTGGCGCATGAATCTGTGCAGCGGGGACGACCTCGGACCACCAGGGGCCGAGAAAACCACCGTCTCATGGGGCCGGACACTCAGGATCAGGGAAAAATCCAATATATATCTGGTGACATCTCGGGTGCTCTTACAGATAGCGCACTAAACCAGTGTGAATTATCTGCAGGGGGCCCTGGTGCATGAATCTGTGCAGCGGGAACGACCTTGGACCACCAGGGGCCGAGAAAACCACCGACACATGGTGCCGGACAATCAGGGTCAAGGAAAAATCCAATATATATCTGGAGATATCTCGGGTGCTCTTACAGATAGCGCACTAAACCAAAGTGAATTATCTGCAGGAGGCCATGCCACATGAATCTATACAGCGGGAACGATCTCGGACAACCATTGGCCGAGAAAACCACCGTCTCATGGGGCCGGACACTCAGGGCCGGGGAAAAATCCAATATATATCTGGTGATACCTCGTGTGCTATTACAGATAGCGCACTAAATCAAAGTGCATCATCTGCAGGAGGCCCTGTCGCATGAATCTGTGCAGCAGGGTCAACCTCGGACCACCAGGGGCCGAGAAAATCACCGACACATGGGGCCGGACACTCAGCGTCAGGGAAAAATCCAAGATATATCTGGTGACATCTCGGGTGCTCTTACAGATAACGCACTAAGCCAAAGTGAATTATCTGCAGGGGGCCCCGGCGCATGAATCTGTGCAGCGGGAACGACCTCGGACGACCAGGGGCCGAGAAAACCACCGTCTCATGGGGCAGGACACCCAGGGTCAGGGAAAAATCCAATATATAGCAGGTGATATCTCGGGTACTATTACAGATAGCGCAATAAATCAAAGTGCATTGTCTGTAGGAGGCCCTGGCGCATGAATCTGTGCAGCGGGATCGACCTCGGACCTCCAGGGGCCGAGAAAACCACCGTCTCATGGGGCCGGACACTCAGGGTCAGGGAAAAATCCAATATATATCTGGTGATATCTCGGGTGCTATTAGAGATAGCGCGATAAATCAAAGGGAATTATCTGCAGGAGGCCCTGGCGCATGAATCTGTGCAGCGGGAACGACCTCGGACCATCAGGGTCCGAGAAATCCACCGTCTCATGGGGCCGGACACTCAGGGTCAGGGAAGAATCCAATATATATCTGGTGATATCTCGGGTGCTATTTCAGATCGCGCAATAAATCAAAGTGCATTGTCTGTAGGAGGCCCTGGCGCATGAATCTGTGCAGCGGGAACGACCTCGGACCACCAGGGGCCGAGAAAACCACCGGCTCATGGGGCCGTACACTCAGGGTCAGCGAGAAATCCAATATATATCTGGTGATATCTCGGGTGCTATTAGAGATAGCGCAATAAACCAAATTGAATTCTCTGCAGGAGGCCCTGACGCATGCATGTGTGCAGCGGGAACGACCTCGGACCACCAGTGGCCAAGAAAACCACCGTCTCATGGGGCCGGACACTCAGTGTCAGGGAAAAATCCATTACATATCTGATGATATCACGGGTGTCATTACAGATAGCGCGATAAATCCAAGTGCATTATCTGCAGGAGGCCCTGGCGCATGAATCTGTGCAGCGGAAACGACCTCGGACCACCAGGGGCCGAGAAAACCACCGTCTCATGGGGCCGGACACTCAGTGTCAGGGAAAATACCAATATATATCTGGTGATATCTCGGGTGCTATTAGAGATAGCGCAATAAACCAAAGTGAATTATCTGCAGGAGGCCCTTGCGCGTGAATCTGTGCAGGGGGAACGACCTCGGACCACCAGGGGCCGAGAAAACCACCGCCCCATCGGGCCGGACACTGAGGGTCAGGGAAAAATCCAATATATATCAGGTGATATCTCGGGTGCTATTACAGATAGCGCAATAAATCAAAGTGCATTGTCTGTAGGAGGCCCTGGCGCATGAATCTGTGCAGCGGGAACGACCTCGGACCACCAGGGGCCGAGAAAACCACCGTCTCATGGGGCCGGACGCTCAGGGTCAGGGAAAAATCCAATATATATCTGGTGATATCTCGGGTGCTATTATAGATAGCGCAATAAATCAATGTGCATTGTCTGTAGGAGGCCCTGGCGCATGAATCTGTGCAGCGGGAACGACCTCGGACCACCAGGGGCCGAGAAAACCACCGTCTCATGGGGCCGGACACTCAGGGTCAGGGTGAAATCCGATATATATCTGGTGATATCACGGGTGCTATTAGAGATAGCGCAATAAATCAAAGTGCATTGTCTGTAGGAGGCCCTGGCGCATGAATCTGTGCAGCGGTAACGACCTCGGACCACCAGGAGCCGAGAAAACCACCGTCTCATGGGGCCGGAAACTCAGGGTCAGGGAGAAGTCCAATACATATCTGGTGATATCTCGGGTGCTATTAGAGATAGCGCGATAAATCAAAGTGAATTATCTGTAGAAGGCCCTGGCGCATGAATCTGTGCAGCGGGAACGACCTCGGACCACCAGGGTCCGAGAAATCCACCGTCTCATGGGGCCGGACACTCAGGGTCAGGGAAGAATCCAATATATATGTGGTGATATCTCGGGTGCTATTTCAAATCGCGCAATAAATCAAAGTGCATTGTCTGTAGGAGGCCCTGGCGCATGAATCTGTGCAGCGGGAACGACCTCGGACCACCAGGTGCCGAGAAAACCACCGTCTCATGGGGCCGGACACTCAGGGTCAGGGAAAAATCCATTATATATGTGATGATATCACGGGTGTCATTACAGATAGCGCGATAAATCAAAGTGCATTATCTGCAGGAGGCCCTGGCGCATGAATCTGTGCAGCGGGAACGACCTCGGACCACCAGGGGCCGAGAAAACCACCGTCTCATGGGGCCGGACACTCAGTGTCAGGGAAAATACCAATATATATCTGGTGATATCTCGGGTGCTATTAGAGATAGCGCAATAAACCAAAGTGAATTATCTGCAGGAGGCCCTTGCGCGTGAATCTGTGCAGGGGGAACGAACTCGGACCACCAGGGGCCGAGAAAACCACCGCCCCATCGGGCCGGACACTGAGGGTCAGGGAAAAATCCAATATATATCAGGTGATATCTCGGGTGCTATTACAGATAGCGCAATAAATCAAAGTGCATTGTCTGCATGAGGTCCAGGAGCAAGAATCTGTGCAGCGGGATCGCCCTCGGACCGCCAGGGACCGAGAAAATTACAGATTTTCGGTATCCGTCACCCAAAGTCATGTAAAAATCCAGCATATATATGGTGCTTTCTCGGGTGCTATTACAGATAGCGCAATAAATCAAAGTGCATTGTCTGCAGGAGGCCCTGGCGCATGAATCTGTGCAGCGGGAACGACTTCGGACCACCAGGGGCCAAGAAAATTACAGATTTTCGGTATCCGTCACCCAAGGTCATGTAAAAATCCAGCATATATCTGGTGATATCTCGGGTGCTATTAGAGATAGCGCAATAAATCAAAGTGCATTGTCTGCAGGAGGCCCTGGCGCATGAATCTGTGCAGAGGTATCTACCTCGGATCACCAGGGTCCGAGAAAATCACCGACACATGGGGCCGGGCACTCAGGGTCAGGGAAAAATCCAATATATAGCAGGTGATATCTCGGGTACTATTACAGATAGCGCAATAAATCAAAGTGCATTGTCTGCAGGAGGCCCTGCCGCATGAATCTGTGCAGAGGTATCTACCTCGGATCACCAGGGTCCGAGAAAATCACCGACACATGGGGCCGGGCACTCAGGGTCAGGGAAAAATCCAATATATATCTGGTGATATCTCGGGTGCTATTAGAGATGGCGCGATAATTCAAAGTGAATTATCTGCAGGAGGCCCTGGCGCATGAATCTGTGCAGCGGGAACGACCTCGGACCACCAGGGGCCGAGAAATCCACCGTCTCATGGGGCCGGACACTCAGGGTCAGGGAAAGATCCAATATATATCTGGTGATATCTCGGCTGCTATTTCAGATCGCGCAATAAATCAAAGTGCATTGTCTGTAGGAGGCCCTGGCGCATGCATCTGTGCAGCGGGTCGCCATCGGACCACCAGGGACCGAGAAAACCACCGTCTCATGGGGCCGCACACTCAGGGTCAGGGGAAAATCCAATATATATCTGGTGATATCTCGGGTGCTATTAGAGATAGCGCCATAAACCAAGGTGAATTATCTGCAGGAGGCCCTGGCGCATGCATCTGTGCAGCGGGTCGCCATCGGACCACCAGGGACCGAGAAAACCACCGTCTCATGTGGCCGCACACTCAGGGTCAGGGGAAAATCCAATATATATCTGGTGATATCTCGGGTGCTATTAGAGATAGCGCAATAAACCAAAGTGAATTATCTGGAGGACGCCCCGGCGCATGAATCTGTGCAGCGGGAACGACCTCGGACCACCAGGGGCCAAGAAAACCACCGTCTCATGGTTCCGGACACTCAGGGTCAGGGAAAAATCCATTATATATCTGATGATATCACGGGTGTCATTACAGAGAGCGCGATAAATCAAAGTGTATTATCTGCAGGAGGCCCTGGCGCATGAATCTGTGCACCGGGAACGACCTCGGACCACCAAGGGCCGAGAAAATTACAGTCTCATGGGGCCGGACACTCAGGGTCAGGGAGAAATCCAATATATATCTGGTGATATCTCGGGTGCTATTAGAGATAGCGCACTAAACCGAAGTGAATTATCAGCAGGAGGCCCTGGCGCATGAATATGTGCAGCGGGAACGACCTCGGACCACCAGGGGCCGAGAAAACCACCGTCTCGTGGGGCCGGACACTCAGGGTCAGGGTGAAATCCGATATATATCTGGTGATATCTCGGGTACTATTAGAGATAGCGCAATAAATCAAAGTGAATTATCTGCAGAGGCCCTGGCGCAAGAATCTGTACAGCGGGAACGGCCTCGGACCACCAGGGGCCGAGAAAACCAACGTCTCATGGGGCAGGACACTCAGGGTCAGGGAAAAATCCAATATGTAGCAGGTGATATCTCGGGTACTATTACAGATAGCGCAATAAATCAAAGTGCATTGTCTGTAGGGGGCCCTGGCGCATGAATCTGTGCAGCGGTAACGACCTCGGACCACCAGGAGCCGAGAAAACCACCGTCTCATGGGGCCGGAACCTCAGGGTCAGGGAGAAGTCCAATATATATCTGGTGATATCTCGGGTGCTATTAGAGATAGCGCGATAAATCAAAGTGAATTATCTGTAGAAGGCCCTGGCGCATGAATCTGTGCAGCGGGAACGACCTCGGACCACCAGGGTCCGAGAAATCCACCGTCTCATGGGGCCGGACACTCAGGGTCAGGGAAGAATCCAATATATATGTGGTGATATCTCGTGTGCTATTTCAGATCGCGCAATAAATCAAAGTGCATTATCTGCAGGAGGCCCTGGCGCATGAATCTGTGCAGCGGGAACGACCACGGACCACCAGGGGCCGAGAAAACCACAGTCTCATGGGGCCGGACACTCAGGGTCAGGGGAAAATCCAATATATATCTGGTGATATCTCGGGTGCTATTAGAGATAGCGCAATAATCCAAAGTGAATTACCTGCAGGAGGCCCTGGCGCATGAATCTGTGCAGCGGGAGCGACCTCGGACCACCAGGGCCCGAGAAAACCACCGTCACATGGGGCCGGACACTCTGGGTCAGGGGAAAATCCAATATATATCTGGTGATATCTCGGGTGCTATTAGAGATAGCGCCATAAACCAGAGTGAATTATCTGCAGGAGGCCCTGGCGCATGAATCTGTGCAGCGGGAACGACCTCGAACCACCAGGGGCCGAGAAAACCACCGTCTCATGGGGCCGGACACTCAGGGTCAGGGAAAAATCCAATATATATCTGGTGATATCTCGGGTGCTATTAGAGATAGCGCAATAAACCAAAGTGAATTATCTGTAGGAGGCCCTGGCGCAAGAACCATTTGTCAGCGGGAACGACCTCGGATCACCAGGGGCCGAGACAACCACCGTCTCATGGGGCCGGACACTCAGGGTCAGGGGAAAATCCAATACATACCTGGTGATATCTCGGGTGCTATCAGAGATAGCGCAATAAATCAAAGTGCATTGTCTGTAGAAGGCCCTGGCGCATGAATCTGTGCAGCGGGAACGACCTCGAACCACCACAGGCCGAGTAAACCACCGTCTCACGGTGCCGCTCACTAAGGGTCATGTAAAAATCCAGCATATATATGGTGCTTTCTCGGGTGCTATTACAGATAGCGCAATAAACCAAAGTGAATTATCTGCAGGAGGCCCTGGCGCATGAATCTGTGCAGCGGGAACGACCTCGGACCACCAGGGGCCGAGAAAACCACAGTCTCATGGGGCCGGACACTGATGGTCAGGGGAAATCCAATGTATATCTGGTGATATCCCGGGTGCTATTAGAGATAGCGCAAAAAACCGGAGTGAATTATCTGCAGGAGGCCCTGGCTCATGAATCTGTGTAGCAGGATCGACCTCGGACCACCAGGGGCCGAGACAACCACCGTCTCATGGGGCCGGACACTGAGGGTCAGGGGAAATCCAATGTATATCTGGTGATATCTCGGGTGCTATTAGAGATAGCGCAATAAACCAAAGTGAATTAACTGCAGGAGGCCCTGGCGCATGAATCTGTGTAGCAGGATCGACCTCGGACCACCAGGGGCCGAGAAAACCACCGTCTCACGGGGCCGCTCACTCAGGGTCATGTAAAAATCCAGCATATATATGGTGCTTTCTCGGGTGCTATTACAGATAGCGCAATAAATCAAAGTGTATTGTCTGTAGGAGGCCCTGGCGCATGAATCTGGGCAGCGGGGACAACCTCGGACCACCAGGGGCCGAGAAAACCACAGTCTCATGGGGCCGGACACTCAGGGTCAGGGGAAAATCCAATATATATCTGGTGATATCTCGGGTGCTATTAGAGATAGCGCAAAAAACCAGAGTGAATTATCTGCAGGAGGCCCTGGCGCATGAACCTGTGCAGCGGGAACGACCTCGAACCACCAGGGACCGAGAAAACCACCGTCTCATGGGGCCGGACACTGAGGGTCAGGGGAAATCCAATGTATATCTGGTGATATCTCGGGTGCTATTAGAGGTAGCGCAATAAATCAAAGTGCATTGTCCGTAGGAGGCCCTGGCGCATGAATCTGTGCAGCGGGAACGACGTCGGACCACCAGGGGCCGAGAAAACCACCGACACATGGGGCCGGACACTCTGGGTCACGGGAAAATCCAATATATATCTGGTGATATCTCGGGTGCAAATAGAGATAGCGCAATAAACCAAAGTGCATTGTCTGTAGGCGGCCCTGTCGCATGAATCTGTGCAGCGGGAAAGACCTCGGACCACCAGGGGCCGAGAAAACCACCGTCTCATGGGGCCGGGCACTAAGGGTCAGGGAAAAATCCAATATACATCTGGTGATATCTCGGGTGCTATTACATATAGCGCAATAAGACAAAGTGAATTATCTGCAGGAGGCCCTGGCGCATGAATCTGTGCGGTGGGAACGACCTCGGACCACCAGGGGCGAGAAAACCACCGTTCCTAATGGGCCGGACACTCAGGGTCAGGGGAAAATCCAATATATATCTGGTGATATCTCGGGTGCTATTACAGATAGCGCAATAAATCAAAGTGCATTGTCTGTAGGAGGCCCTCTCGCATGAATCTGGGTAGCGGGAACGACCTCGGACCACCAGGGGCCGAGAAAACCACAGTCTCATGGGGCCGGACACTCAGGGTCAGGGGAAAATCCAATATATATCTGGTGATATCTCGGGTGCTATTAGAGATAGCGCAATAAACCAAAGTGAATTATCTGCAGGAGGCCCTGGCGCATCAATCTGTGCAGCGGGAACGACCTCGGACCACCAGGGGCCGAGAAAACCACCGTCACATGGGGCCGGACACTCTGGGTCAGGGGAAAATCCAATATACATCTGGTGATATCTCGGGTGCTATTACATATAGCGCAATAATACAAAGTGAATTATCTGCAGGAGGCCCTGGCGCATGAATCTGTGCAGCGGGAACGACCTCGGACCACCAGGGGACGAGAAAACCACCGTCTCATGGGGCCGGACACTCAGGGTCAGGGAAAAATCCAATATATATCTGGTGATATCTCGGGTGCTATTAGTGATAGCGCAATAAATCAAAGTGCATTGTCTGTAGGAGGCCCTGGCGCATGAATCTGTGCAGCGGGAACGACCTCGGACCACCAGGGGCCGAGAAAACCACAGTCTCATGGGGCCGGACACTGAGGGTCAGGGGAAATCCAATGTATATCTGGTGATATCTCGGGTGCTATTAGAGATAGCGCAATAAATCAAAGTGCATTGTCCGTAGGAGGCCCTTGCGCATGAATCTGGGCAGCGGGAACGACGTGGGACCGCCAGGGGCCGAGAAAACCACCGTCACATGGGGCCGGACACTCTGAGTCAGGGGAAAATCCAATATATATCTGGTGATATCAAGGGTGCTATTAGAGATAGCGCAATAAACCAAAGTGAATTATCTGCAGGAGGCCCTGCCGCATGAATCTGTGCAGTGGGAACGACCTCGGACCACCAGGGGCAGAGAAATCCACCGTCTCATGGGGCCGGACATTCAGGGTCAGGGAAAAATCCAATATATATCTGGTGATATCTCGGGTGCTATTACAGATAGCGCAATAAATCAAAGTGCATTGTCTGTAGGAGGCCCTGGCGCATGAATCTGTGCAGCGGGACGACCTCGGACCACCGGGGGCCGAGAAAACTACCGTCTCATGGGGCCGGACACTCAGGGTCAGGGGAAAATCCAATATATATCTGGTGATATCTCGGGTGCTATTACAGATAGCGCAATAAATCAAAATGCATTGTCTGTAGGAGGTTCTGGCGCATGAATCTGGGCAGCGGGAACGACCTCGGACCACCAGGGGCCGAGAAAACCACCGTCTCATGGGGCCAGGCATTCAGGGTCAGGGAAAAATCCAATATATACCTGGTGATATCTCGGGTGCTATTACAGATAGCGCTATAAATCAAAGTGCATTATCTGCAGGAGGCCCTGGCGCATGAATCTGTGCAGCGGGAACGACCTCGGACCACCAGCGGCCGAGAAAACCACCGTCTCACGGGGCCGGACACTCTGGGTCAGGGGAAAATCCAATATATATCTGGTGATATCTCGGGTGCTAATAGAGATAGCGCAATAAACCAAAGTGCATTGTCTGTAGGCGGCCCTGGCGCATGCATCTGTGCAGCGGGAACGATATCGGACCACCAGGGGCCTAGAAAACCACAGTCTCATGGGGCCGGACACTCATGGTCAGGGGAAAATCCAATATATATCTGGTGATATCTCGGGTGCTATTAGAGATAGCGCAAAAAACCAGAGTGAATTATCTGCAGGAGGCCCTGTCTCATGAATCTGTGCAGCGGGAACGACCTCGGACCACCAGGGGCCGAGACAACCACCGTCTCATGGGGCCGGACAGCCAGGGTCAGGGAAAAAACCAATATATATCTGGTGATATCTCGGGTGCTATTACAGATAGCGCAATAAATCAAAGTGCATTATCTGTAGGAGGCCCTGGCGCATGAATCTGTGCAGCGGGAACGACCTCGGACCACCAGGGGCCGAGAAAACCACCGCCTCATGGGGCCGGACACTCAGGGTCAGGGAAGAATCCAATATATATCTGGTGATGTCTCGGGTGCTATTAGAGATAGCGCAATAAATCAAAGTGCATTGTCTGTAGGAGGCCCTGGCGCATGAATCTGTGCAGCGGGAACGACCTGGGACCACCAGGGGCCGAGAAAACCACAGTCTCATGGGGCCGGACGCTGAGGGTCAGGGGAAATCCAATGTATATCTGGTGATATCTCGGGTGCTATTAGAGATAGCGCAATAAACCAAAGTGAATTATCTGCAGGAGGCCCTGCCGCATGAATCTGTGCAGTGGGAACGACCTCGGACCACCAGGGGCCGAGAAAAGCACCGCCTCATGGGGCCGGACACTCAGGGTCAGGGAAGAATCCAATATATATCTGGTGATATCTCGGGTGCTATTAGAGATAGCGCAATAAATCAAAGTGCATTGTCTGTAGGAGGCCCTGGCGCATGAATCTGTGCAGCGGGAACGACCTGGGATCACCAGGGGCCGAGAAAACCACAGTCTCATGGGGCCGGACGCTGAGGGTCAGGGGAAATCCAATGTATATCTGGTGATATCTCGGGTGCTATTAGAGATAGCGCAATAAATCAAAGTGCATTGACCGTAGGAGGCCCTTGCGCATGAATCTGGGCAGCGGGAACGACGTGGGACCACCAGGGGCCGAGAAAACCACCGTCACATGGGGCCGGACACTCTGAGTCAGGGGAAAATCCAATATATATCTGGTGATATCAAGGGTGCTATTAGAGATAGCGCAATAAACCAAAGTGAATTATCTGCAGGAGGCCCTGCCGCCTGAATCTGTGCAGTGGGAACGACCTCGGACCACCAGGGGCAGAGAAATCCACCGTCTCATGGGGCCGGACATTCAGGGTCAGGGAAAAATCCAATATATATCTGGTGATTTCTCGGGTGCTATTAGAGATAGCGCAATAAACCAAAGTGCATTGTCTGTAGGAGGCCTGGCGCATGAATCTGGCCAGCGGGAACGACCTCGGAGCACCAGGGGCCGAGAAAACCACGGTCACATGGGGCCGGACACTCAGGGTCAGGGGAAAATCCAATATATACCTGGTGATATCTCGTGTGCTGTTAGAGATAGCGCTATAAACCAAAGTGCATTGTCTGTAGGAGGCCCTGGCGCATGAATCCGTGCAGCGGGAACGACCTCGGACCACCAGGGGGCAAGAAAACTACCGTCTCATGGGGCCGGACACTCAGGGTCAGGGAAAAATCCAATATATATCTGGTGATATCTCGGGTGCTATCAGAGATAGCGCAATAAATCAAAGTGCATTGTCTGTAGGAGGCCCTGGCGCATGAATCTGTGCAATGGGATCGACCTTGGACCACCAGGGGCAGAGAAAACTACCGTCTCATGAAGCCGGACTGTGAGGGTCAGGGAAAAATCCAATATATATCTGGTGATATCTCGGGTGCTCTGACAGATAGCGCACTTAACCGAAGTGAATTATCTATAGGAGGCCCTGTCGCATCAATCTGTGCAGCGCGAACGATCTCGGACCACCAGGGACCGAGAAAACCACCGTCTCATTGGGCCGGACACTCAGGGTCTGGGGAAAATCCAATATATATCTGGTGATATCTCGGGTGCTATTAGAGATAGAGCAATAAATCAAAGTGCACTGTCTGTAGGAGGCCCTGGCGCATGAACCTGTGCAGCGGGTACGACCTCGGAGCACCAGGGGCCGAGAAAACCACCGTCTCATGGGGCCGTACACTCAGGGTCGGTGAAAATCCAATATATATCTGGTGATATCTCGTGGGCTATTACAGATAGCGCAAAAAATCAAAGTGCATTGTCTGTAGGAGGCCCTGGCGC
Organism: Nomia melanderi; assembly: GCF_051020985.1. Lineage (NCBI taxonomy): Eukaryota > Metazoa > Arthropoda > Insecta > Hymenoptera > Halictidae > Nomia > Nomia melanderi. Next base: position 667,514 of record NW_027475162.1, on the reverse strand, counting down.
ATGCATCTGTGCAGCGGGAACGACCTCGGACCACCAGGGGCCGAGAAAACCACCGACACATGGGGCCGGACTGTCAGGGACAGTTAAAAATCCTATATATATCAGGTGATATCACGGGTGCTATTACAGATAGCGCAATAAATCAAAGTGCATTGTCTGTAGGAGGCCCTGGCGCATGAATCCGTGCAGCGGGAACGACCTCGGACCACCAGGGGGCGAGAAAACTACCGTCTCATGGGGCCGGACACTCAGGGTCAGGGAAAAATCCAATATATATCTGGTGATATCTCGGGTGCTATTAGAGATAGAGCAATAAACCAAAACAAATTATCTGCAGGAGGCCCTGGCGCATGACTCTGGCCAGCGGGAACGAGCTCGGACCACCAGGGGCCGAGAAAACCACTGTCTCATGGGGCCGGACACTCAGGGTCAGAGGAAAATCCAATATATATCTGGTGATATCTCGGGTGCTATTAGAGATAGCGCGATAAATCAAAGTGCTTTGCCTGCGGGAGGCCCTGGCGCATGAATCTGTGCAGCGGCAACGTCCTCGGACAACCAGGGGCCGAGAAAACCACCGACACATGGGGCCGGACACCCAAGGTCATGTAAAAACCCAGGATGTACATGGTGATATCTCGGGTGCTATTAGAGATAGCGCAATAAACCAAAGTGAATTATCTGGAGGAGGCCCTGGCGCATGCATCTGTGCAGCGGGAACGACCTCGGACCACCAGGGGCCAAGAAAACCACAGTCTCATGGGGCCGGACACTCAGGGTCAGGGAAAAATCCAATATATATCTGGTGATATCTCGGGTGCTATTACAGATAGCGCAATAAATCAAAGTGCATTGTCTGTGGGAGGCCCTGGCGCATGAATCTGTGCAGTGGGAACGACCTCGGACCACCAGGGGCCCAGAAAACCACAGTCTCATGGGGCCGGGCACTCAGGGTCAGGGGATAATCCAATATATATCTGGTGATATCTCGGGTGCTATTAGAGATAGCGCAAAAAATCAAAGTGTATTGTCTGCAGGAGGCCGGGGCGCATGAATCTGTGCAGCGGCAATGACCTCGGACCACCAGGGGCCGAGAAAACCACCGACACATGGGGCCGGACACTCAGGGTCATGTAAAAATAACAGCATATATCTGGTGATATATCGGGTGCTATTACAGATAGCGCAATAAACCAAAGTGCATTGTCTGTAGGAGGCCCTGGCGCATGAATCAGTGCAGCGGGAACGACCTCGGACCACCAGGGGCCGAGCAAACCACCGTCTCATGGGGCCGGGCACTCAGGGTCAGGGAAAAATCCAATATACATCTGGTGATATCTCGGGTGCTATTACAGATAACGCAATAATCCAAAGTGAATTATCTGCAGGAGGCCCTGGCGCATGAATCTGTGCAGCGGGAACGACCTCGGACCACCAGGGGCCAAGAAAACCACAGTCTCATGGGGCCGGACCCTCAGGGACAGGGGAAAATCCAATATATATCTGGTGATATCTCGGGTGCTATTAGAGATATCGCAATAAACCAAAGTGAATTATCTGCTGGAGGCCCTGGCGCATGAATCTGTGCAGCGGGAACGTCCTCGGACCACCAGGGGCCGAGAAAACCACAGTCTCATTGGGCCGGACACTCAGGGTCAGGGGAAAATCCAATATATATCTGGTGATATCTCGGGTGCTATTAGAGATAGCGCAATAATCCAAAGTGAATTATCTGCAGGAGGCCCTGGCGCATGAATCTGTGCAGCGGAAACGACCTCGGACCACCAGGGGCCTAGAAAACCACCGTCTCATGGGGCCGAACACTCAGGGTCGGGGAAAAATCCAATATATATCTGGTGATATCTCGGGTGCTATTACAGATAGCGCGATAAATCAAAGTGAAATATCTGCAGGAGGCCCTGGCGCATGCATCTGTGCAGCAGGAACGACCTCGGATCACCAGGGACCGAGAAAACCACCGACACATGGGGCCGGACACTCAGGGTCGGGCAAAAATTCAATATATATCTGGTGATATCTCGGGTGCTACTAGAGATAGCGCAATAAACCAAAGTGAATTATCTGCAGGAGGCCGGGGCGCATGAATCTGTGCAGCGGGAACGACCTGGGACCACCAGGTGTCGAGAAAACCACCGTCTCATTGGGCCGGACACTCAGGGTCGGGGAAAAATCCAACAAATATCTGGTGTTATCTCAGGTGCTATTAGAGATAGCGCAATAAATCAAAGTGCACTGTCTGTAGGAGGCACTGGCGAATGAATCTGTGCTGCGGCAACGACCTCGGACCACCAGGCGCCGAGAAAATCACCGTCTCATGGGGCCGGACATTCAGGGTCAGGGGAAAATCCAATATATATCTGGTGATATCTCGGGTGCTATTACAGATAGCGCAATAAATCAAAGTGCATTGTCTGTAGGAGGCCCTGGCGCATGAATGTGGCCAGCGGCAACCACCTCCGACCACCAGGGGCCGAGAAAACCACAGTCTCATGGGGGCGGACACTCAGGGTCAGGGGAAAATCAATATATATCTGGTGATATCTCGGGTGCTATTAGAGATAGCGCAATAAACCAAAGTGAATTATCTACAGGAGGCCCTGGCGCATGCATCTGTGTAGCGGGAACGACCTCGGACCACCAGGGGCCGAGAAAACCACTGTCTCATGGGGCCGGACACTCAGGGTCAGGGGAAAATCCAATATATATCTGGTGATATCTCGGGTGCTATTAGAGATAGCGCAATAAACCAAAGTGAATTATCTGCAGGAGGCCCTGGCGCATGAATCTGTGTAGCGGGAACGACCTCGGACCACCAGGGGCCGAGAAAACCACCGTCTCATGGGGCCGGACACTCAGGGTCAGGGAAAAATCCAATATATATCTGGTGATATCTCGGGTACTATTAGAGATAGCGCAATAAATCAAAGTGCATTCTCTGTAGGAGGCCCTGGCGCATGAATGTGGCCAGCGGGAACGACCTCTGACCAACAGGGGCCGAGAAAACCACCGACACATGGGGCCGGACACTCAGGGTCATGTAAAAATCCAGCATATATCTGGTGATATCTCGGGTGCTATTAGAGATAGCGCAATAAATCAAAGTGCATTGTCCGTAGGATGCCCTTGCTCATGAATCAGTGCAGCAGGAACGACATCGGACCACCAGGGGCCGATAAAACTACAGATTTTCGGTATCCGTCACCCAAAGTCATGTAAAAATCCAATATATATCTGGTGATATCTCGGGGGCTATTAGAGATAGCGCAATAAACCAAAGTGAATTATCTGCAGGAGGCCCTGGCGCATGAATCTGTGCAGCGGGAACGACCTCTGACCAACAGGGGCCGAGAAAACCACCGACACATGGGGCCGGACACTCAGGGTCATGTAAAAATCCAGCATATATCTGGTGATATCTCGGGTGCTATTAGAGATAGCGCAATAAATCAAAGTGCATTGTCCGTAGGATGCCCTTGCGCATGAATCAGTGCAGCAGGAACGACATCGGACCACCAGGGGCCGATAAAACTACAGATTTTCGGTATCCGTCACCCAAAGTCATGTAAAAATCCAATATATATCTGGTGATATCTCGGGTGCTATTAGAGATATCGCAATAAACCAAAGTGAATTATCTGCTGGAGGCCCTGGCGCATGAATCTGTGCAGCGGGAACGTCCTCGGACCACCAGGGGCCGAGAAAACCACAGTCTCATGGGGCCGGACCCTCAGGGACAGGGGAAAATCCAATATATATCTGGTGATATCTCGGGTGCTATTAGAGATATCGCAATAAACGAAAGTGAATTATCTGCTGGAGGCCCTGGCGCATGAATCTGTGCAGCGGGAACGTCCTCGGACCACCAGGGGCCGAGAAAACCACAGTCTCATTGGGCCGGACACTCAGGGTCAGGGGAAAATCCAATATATATCTGGTGATATCTCGGGTGCTATTAGAGATAGCGCAATAATCCAAAGTGAATTATCTGCAGGAGGCCCTGGCGCATGAATCTGTGCAGCGGAAGCGACCTCGGACCACCAGGGGCCTAGAAAACCACCGTCTCATGGGGCCGAACACTCAGGGTCGGGGAAAAATCCAATATATATCTGGTGATATCTCGGGTGCTACTACAGATAGCGCGATAAATCAAAGTGAAATATCTGCAGGAGGCCCTGGCCCATGCATCTGTGCAGCAGGAACGACCTCGTATCACCAGGGACCGAGAAAACCACCGACACATGGGGCCGGACACTCAGGGTCGGGCAAAAATTCAATATATATCTGGTGATATCTCGGGTGCTACTAGAGATAGCGCAATAAACCAAAGTGAATTATCTGCAGGAGGCCGGGGCGCATGAATCTGTGCAGCGGGAACGACCTGGGACCACCAGGTGTCGAGAAAACCACCGTCTCATTGGGCCGGACACTCAGGGTCGGGGAAAAATCCAACAAATATCTGGTGTTATCTCAGGTGCTATTAGAGATAGCGCAATAAATCAAAGTGCATTGTCTGTAGGAGGCACTGGCGAATGAATCTGTGCTGCGGCAACGACCTCGGACCACCAGGCGCCGAGAAAATCACCGTCTCATGGGGCCGGACATTCAGGGTCAGGGGAAAATCCAATATATATCTGGTGATATCTCGGGTGCTATTACAGATAGCGCAATAAATCAAAGTGCATTGTCTGTAGGAGGCCCTGGCGCATGAATGTGGCCAGCGGCAACCACCTCCGACCACCAGGGGCCGAGAAAACCACAGTCTCATGGGGGCGGACACTCAGGGTCAGGGGAAAATCAATATATATCTGGTGATATCTCGGGTGCTATTAGAGATAGCGCAATAAACCAAAGTGAATTATCTACAGGAGGCCCTGGCGCATGCATCTGTGTAGCGGGAACGACCTCGGACCACCAGGGGCCGAGAAAACCACCGTCTCATGGGGCCGGTCACTCAGGGTCAGGGGAAAATCCAATATATATCTGGTGATATCTCGGGTGCTATTAGAGATAGCGCAATAAACCAAAGTGAATTATCTGCAGGAGGCCCTGGCGCATGAATCTGTGTAGCGGGAACGACCTCGGACCACCAGGGGCCGAGAAAACCACCGTCTCATGGGGCCGGACACTCAGGGTCAGGGAAAAATCCAATATATATCTGGTGATATCTCGGGTGCTATTAGAGATAGCGCAATAAATCAAAGTGCATTCTCTGTAGGAGGCCCTGGCGCATGAATGTGGCCAGCGGGAACGACCTCTGACCAACAGGGGCCGAGAAAACCACCGACACATGGGGCCGGACACTCAGGGTCATGTAAAAATCCAGCATATATCTGGTGATATCTCGGGTGCTATTAGAGATAGCGCAATGAATCAAAGTGCATTGTCCGTAGGATGCCCTTGCTCATGAATCAGTGCAGCAGGAACGACATCGGACCACCAGGGGCCGATAAAACTACAGATTTTCGGTATCCGTCACCCAAAGTCATGTAAAAATCCTATATATATCTGGTGATATCTCGGGGGCTATTAGAGATAACGCAATAAACCAAAGTGAATTATCTGCAGGAGGCCCTGGCGCATGAATCTGTGCAGCGGGAACGACCTCTGACCAACAGGGGCCGAGAAAACCACCGACACATGGGGCCGGACACTCAGGGTCATGTTAAAATCCAGCATATATCTGGTGATATCTCGGGTGCTATTAGAGATAGCGCAATAAATCAAAGTGCATTGTCCGTAGGATGCCCTTGCGCATGAATCAGTGCAGGAGGAACGACATCGGACCACCAGGGGCCGATAAAACTACAGATTTTCGGTATCCGTCACCCAAAGTCATGTAAAAATCCAATATATATCTGGTGATATCTCGGGTGCTATTAGAGATATCGCAGTAAACCAAAGTGAATTATCTGCTGGAGGCCCTGGCGCATGAATCTGTGCAGCGGGAACGTCCTCGGACCACCAGGGGCCGAGAAAACCACAGTCTCAATGGGGCCGGACACTCAGGGTCAGGGGAAAATCCAATATATATCTGGTGATATCTCGGGTGCTATTAGAGATAGCGCAATAATCCAAAGTGAATTATCTGCAGGAGGCCCAGGCGCATGAATCTGTGCAGCGGAAACGACCTCGGACCACCAGGGGCCTAGAAAACCACCGTCTCATGGGGCCGAACACTCAGGGTCGGGGAAAAATCCAATATATATCTGGTGATATCTCGGGTGCTACTACAGATACCGCGATAAATCAAAGTGAAATATCTGCAGGAGGCCCTGGCGCATGCATCTGTGCAGCAGGAACGACCTCGGATCACCAGGGACCGAGAAAACCACCGACACATGGGGCCGGACACTCAGGGTCGGGCAAAAATTCAATATATATCTGGTGATATCTCGGGTGCTACTAGAGATAGCGCAATAAACCAAAGTGAATTATCTGCAGGAGGCCGGGGCGCATGAATCTGTGCAGCGAGAACGACCTCGGACCACCAGGTGTCGAGAAAACCACCGTCTCATTGGGCCGGACACTCAGGGTCGGGGAAAAATCCAATAAATATCTGGTGTTATCTCAGGTGCTATTAGAGATAGCGCAATAAATCAAAGTGCATTGTCTGTAGGAGGCACTGGCGAATGAATCTGTGCTGCGGCAACGACCTCGGACCACCAGGCGCCGAGAAAATCACCGTCTCATGGGGCCGGACATTCAGGGTCAGGGGAAAATCCAATATATATCTGGTGATATCTCGGGTGCTATTACAGATAGCGCAATAAATCAAAGTGCATTGTCTGTAGGAGGCCCTGGCGCATGAATGTGGCCAGCGGCAACCACCTCCGACCACCAGGGGCCGAGAAAACCACAGTCTCATGGGGGCGGACACTCAGGGTCAGGGGAAAATCAATATATATCTGGTGATATCTCGGGTGCTGTTAGAGATAGCGCAATAAACCAAAGTGAATTATCTACAGGAGGCCCTGGCGCATGCATCTGTGCAGCGGGAACGACCTCGGACCACCAGGGGCCGAGAAAACCACCGTCTCATGGGGCCGGACACTCAGGGTCAGGGGAAAATCCAATATATATCTGGTGATATCTCGGGTGCTATTAGAGATAGCGCAATAAATCAAAGTGCATTGTCTGTAGGAGGCCCTGGCGCATGAATCTGGGCAGCGGGAACGACCTCGGACCACCAGGGGCCGAGAAAACCACAGTCTCATGGGGCCGGACACTGAGGGTCAGGGTAAATCCAATGTATATCTGGTGATATCTCGGGTGCTATTAGAGATAGCGCAATAAATCAAAGTGCATTGTCCGTAGGAGGCCCTTGCGCATGAATCTGGGCAGCGTGAACGACCTGGGACCACCAGGGGCCGAGAAAACCACAGTCACATGGGGCCTGACACTCTGAGTCAGGGGAAAATCCAATATATATCTGGTGATATCAAGGGTGCTATTAGAGATAGCGCAATAAACCAAAGTGAATTATCTGCAGGAGGCCCTGCTGCATGAATCTGTGCAGTGGGAACGACCTCGGACCACCAGGGGCAGAGAAATCCACCGTCTCATGGGGCCGGACATTCAGGGTCAGGGAAAAATTTAATATATATCTGATGATATCTCGGGTGCTATTACAGATAGCGCGATAAATCAAAGTGCATTGTCTGCAGGAAGCCCTGGCGCATGAATCCGTGCACCGGTAACGACCTCGGACCACCAGGGGCCGAGAAAACCACCGTCACATGGGGCCGGACACTCTGGGTCAGGGGAAAATCCAATATATATCTGGTGATATCTCGGGTGCTATTAGAGATAGCGCAATAAACCAAAGTGAATTATCTGCAGGAGGCCCTGGCGCATGAATCTGTGCAGCGGGAACGACCTCGGACCACCAGGGGACGAGAAAACCACCGTCTCATGGGGCCGGACACTCAGGGTCAGGGAAAAATCCAATATATATCTGGTGATATCTCGGGTGCTATTACAGATAGCGCAATAAACCAAAGTGCGTTGTCTGTAGCAGGCCCTGGCGCATGAATCTGGCCAGCGGGAACGACCTCGGACCACCAGGGGCCGAGAAAACCACGGTCTCATGGGGCCGGACACTCAGCGTCAGGGAAAAATCCAATATATATCTGGTGATATCTCGGGTGCTATTAGAGATAGCGCAATAAACCAAAGTGCATTGTCTGTAGGAGGCCTGGCCCATGAATCTGGCCAGCGGGAACGACCTCGGAGCACCAGGGGCCGAGAAAACCACGGTCACATGGGGCCGGACACTCAGGGTCAGGGGAAAATCCAATATATACCTGGTGATATCTCGTGTGCTGTTAGAGATAGCGCAATAAACCAAAGTGCATTGTCTGTAGGAGGCCTGGCGCATGAATCTGGCCAGCGGGAACGGCCTCGGACGACCAGGGGTCAAGAAAACCACCGTCTCATGGGGCCGGACACTCAGGGTCGGGGAAAATCAAATATATATCTGGTGATATCTCGGGTGCTATTAGAGATAGAGCAATAAACCAAAACAAATTATCTGCAGGAGGCCCTGGCGCATGAATGTGTGCAGCGGGAACGACCTCGGACCACCAGGGGCCGAGAAAACCACAGTCTCATGGGGCCGGACCCTCAGGGTCAGGGGAAAATCCAATACATATCTGGTGATATCTCGGGTGCTTTTAGATATAGCGCAATAATCCAAAGTGAATTATCTGCAGGAGGCCCTGGCGCATGAATCTGTGCAGCGGAACGACCTCGGACCACCAGGGGCCGCGAAAACCACAGTCTCATGGGGCCGGGCCCTCAGGGTCAGTTAATAATCCAATATATATCTGGTGATATCTCGGGTGCAAATTAGAGATAGCGCAAAAAATCAAAGTGCATTGTCCGTAGGAGGCCCTTGCGCATGAATCTGTGCAGCAGGAACGACATCGGACGACCAGAGGCCGAGAAAATTACAGATTTTCGGTATCCGTCACCCAAAGTCATGTAAAAATCCGGCATATATATCGTGCTCTCTCGGGTGCTATTACAGATAGCGCGATAAATCAAAGTGAATTATCTGCAGGACGCCCTGGCGCATGCATCTGTGCAGCGGGAACGACCTCGGACCACCAGGGGCCGAGAAAACCACCGTCTCACGGGGCCGGACACTCGGGGTCAGGGGAAAATCCAATATATATCTGGTGATATCTAGGGTGCTATTAGAGATAGCGCAATAATCCAAAGTGAATTATCTGCAGGAGGCCCTGGCGCATGCATCTGTGCAGCGGGAACGACCTCGGACCTCCAGGGGCCGAGAAAACCACCGTCTCATGGGGCCGGACACTCAGGGTCTGGGAAAAATCCAATATATATCTGCTGATATCTCGGGTGCTATTACAGATAGCGCAATAAATCAAAGTGCATTGTCTGTAGGAGGCCCTGTCGCATGCATCTGTGAAGCGGGAACGACCTCGGACCACCAGGGGCCGAGAAAACCACCGTCTCATGGGGCCGGACACTCAGGGTCAGGGAAAAATCCAATATATATCTGGTGATATCTCGGGTGCTATTAGAGATAGGGCAATAAACCAAAGTGCATTGTGTGTAGGAGGCATGGCGCATGAATCTGGCCAGCGGGAACGACCTCGGACCACCAGGGGCCTAGAAAACCACCGTCTCATGGGGCCGAACACTCGGGGTCAGGGGAAAATCCAATATATATCTGGTGATATCTCGGGTGCTATTAGAGATAGCGCAATAATCCAAAGTGAATTATCTGCAGGAGGCCCTGGCGCATGAATCTGTGCAGCGGAAACGACCTCGGACCACCAGGGGCCTAGAAAACCACCGTCTCATGGGGCCGAACACTCGGGGTCGGGGAAAAATCCAATATATATCTGGTGATATCTCGGGTGCTACTACAGATAGCGCGATAAATCAAAGTGAATTATCTGCAGGAGGCCCTGGCGCATGAATCTGTGCAGCGGGAACGACCTCGGACCACCAGGGGACGAGAAAACCACCGTCTCATGGGGCCGGACACTCAGGGTCAGGGGAAAATCCAATATATATCTGGTGATATCTCGGGTGCTATTAGAGATAGCGCAATAATCCAAAGTGAATTATCTGCAGGAGGCCCTGGCGCATGAATCTGTGCAGCGGAAACGACCTCGGACCACCAGGGGCCTAGAAAACCACCGTCTCATGGGGCCGAACACTCGGGGTCGGGGAAAAATCCAATATATATCTGGTGATATCTCGGGTGCTACTACAGATAGCGCGATAAATCAAAGTGAAATATCTGCAGGAGGCCCTGGCGCATGCATCTGTGCAGCAGGAACGACCTCGGATCACCAGGGACCGAGAAAACCACCGACACATGGGGCCGGACACTCAGGGTCGGGCAAAAATTCAATATATATCTGGTGATATCTCGGGTGCTACTAGAGATAGCGCAATAAACCAAAGTGAATTATCTGCAGGAGGCCGGGGCGCATGAATCTGTGCAGCGAGAACGACCTCGGACCACCAGGTGTCGAGAAAACCACCGTCTCATTGGGCCGGACACTCAGGGTCGGGGAAAAATCCAATAAATATCTGGTGATATCTCGGGTGCTATTACAGATAGCGCAATAAACCAAAGTGAATTATCTACAGGAGGCCCTGGCGCGTGCATCTGTTCAGCGGGAACGACCTCGGACCACCAGGGGCCGAGAAAACCACCGTCTCATGCGGCTGGACACTTAGGGTCGAGCAAAAATCCAATATATATCTGGTGATATCTCGGGTGCTACTAGAGATAGGGCAAAAAACAATAGTGAATTATCTGCAGGAGGCCGGGGCGCATGCATCTGTGCAGCGGGAACGACCTCGGACCACCAGGGGCCAAGAAAACCACAGTCTCATGGGGCCGGACACTCAGGGTCAGGGAAAAATCCAATATATATCTGGTGATATCTCGGGTGCTATTACAGATTGCGCAATAAATCAAAGTGCTTTGTCTGCGGGAGGCCCTGGCGCATGAATCTGTGCAGCGGCAATGACCTCGGACCACCAGGGGCCTAGAAAACCACCGACACATGGGGCCGGACACTCAGGGTCATGTAAAAATAACAGCATATATCTGGTGATATATCGGGTGCTATTACAGATAGCGCAATAAACCAAAGTGCATTGTCTGTAGGAGGCCCTGGCGCATGAATCAGTGCAGCGGGAACGACCTCGGACCACCAGGGGCCGAGCAAACCACCGTCTCATGGGGCCGGGCACTCAGGGTCAGGGAAAAATCCAATATACATCTGGTGATATCTCGGGTGCTATTACAGATAACGCAATAATCCAAAGTGAATTATCTGCAGGAGGCCCTGGCGCATGAATCTGTGCAGCGGGAACGACCTCGGACCACCAGGGGCCAAGAAAACCACAGTCTCATGGGGCCGGACCCTCAGGGACAGGGGAAAATCCAATATATATCTGGTGATATCTCGGGTGCTATTAGAGATATCGCAATAAACCAAAGTGAATTATCTGCTGGAGGCCCTGGCGCATGAATCTGTGCAGCGGGAACGTCCTCGGACCACCAGGGGCCGAGAAAACCACAGTCTCATTGGGCCGGACACTCAGGGTCAGGGGAAAATCCAATATATATCTGGTGATATCTCGGGTGCTATTAGAGATAGCGCAATAATCCAAAGTGAATTATCTACAGGAGGCCCTGGCGCATGAATCTGTGCAGCGGAAACGACCTCGGACCACCAGGGGCCTAGAAAACCACCGTCACATGGGGCCGAACACTCAGGGTCGGGGAAAAATCCAATATATATCTGGTGATATCTCGTGTGCTATTACAGATAGCGCGATAAATCAAAGTGAAACATCTGCAGGAGGCCCTGGCGCATGCATCTGTGCAGCAGGAACGACCTCGGATCACCAGGGACCGAGAAAACCACCGACACATGGGGCCGGACACTCAGGGTCGGGCAAAAATTCAATATATATCTGGTGATATCTCGGGTGCTACTAGAGATAGCGCAATAAACCAAAGTGCATTGTCTGTAGGAGGCCCTGGCGCATGAATCTGTGCAGTGGGTACGACCTCGGACCACCAGGGGCCGAGAAATCCACCGTCTCATGGGGCCGGACACTCAGGGTCAGGGAGAAATCCAATATATATCTGGTGATATCTCGGGTGCTATTAGAGATAGCGCCATAAACCAAGGTGAATTATCTGCAGGTGGCCCTGGCGCATGCATCTGTGCAGCGGGTCGCCATCGGACCACCAGGGACCGAGAAAACCACCGTCTCATGGGGCCGCACACTCAGGGTCCGGGGAAAATCCAATATATATCTGGTGATATCTCGGGTGCTATTAGAGATAGCGCAATAAACCGAAGTGAATTATCTGCAGGAGGCCGGGGCGCATGAATCTGTGCAGCGGGAACGACCTCGGACCACCAGGTGTCGAGAAAACCACCGTCTCATTGGGCCGGACACTCAGGGTCGGGGAAAAATCCAATATATATCTGGTGATATCTCGGGTGCTATTAGAGATAGCGCGATAAATCAAAGTGCTTTGTCTGTAGGAGGCCCTGGCGCATGAATCTGTGCAGCGGGAACGACCTCGGACCACCAGGGGCCGAGAAAACCACCGACACATGGGGCCGGACACTCAGGGTCATGTATAAATCCAGCATATATCTGGTGATATCTCGGGTGCTATTAGAGATAGCGCAATAAATCAAAGTGCATTGTCCGTAGGATGCCCTTGCTCATGAATCAGTGCAGCAGGAACGACATCGGACCACCAGGGGCCGATAAAACTACAGATTTTCGGTATCCGTCACCCAAAGTCATGTAAAAATCCAATATATATCTGGTGATATCTCGGGTGCTATTAGAGATAGCGCAATAAACCAAAGTGAATTATCTGCAGGAGGCCCTGGCGCATGAATCTGTGCAATGGGAACGACCTCTGACCAACAGGGGCCGAGAAAACCACCGACACATGGGGCCGGACACTCAGGGTCATGTAAAAATCCAGCATATATCTGGTGATATCTCGGGTGCTATTAGAGATAGCGCAATAAATCAAAGTGCATTGTACGTAGGATGCCCTTGCGCATGAATCAGTGCAGCAGGAACGACATCGGACCACCAGGGGCCGATAAAACTACAGATTTTCGGTATCCGTCACCCAAAGTCATGTAAAAATCCAATATATATCTGGTGATATCTCGGGTGCTATTAGAGATATCGCAATAAACCAAAGTGAATTATCTGCTGGAGGCCCTGGCGCATGAATCTGTGCAGCGGGAACGTCCTCGGACCACCAGGAGCCGAGAAAACCACAGTCTCATTGGGCCGGACACTCAGGGTCAGGTGAAAATACAATATATATCTGGTGATATCTCGGGTGCTATTAGAGATAGCGCAATAATCCAAAGTGAATTATCTGCAGGAGGCCCTGGCGCATGAATCTGTGCAGCGGAAACGACCTCGGACCACCAGGGGCCTAGAAAACCACCGTCTCATGGGGCCGAACACTCAGGGTCGGGGAAAAATCCAATATATATCTGGTGATATCTCGGGTGCTACTACAGATAGCGCGATAAATCAAAGTGAAATATCTGCAGGAGGCCCTGGCGCATGCATCTGTGCAGCAGGAACGACCTCGGATCACCAGGGACCGAGAAAACCACCGACACATGGGGCCGGACACTCAGGGTCGGGCAAAAATTCAATATATATCTGGTGATATCTCGGGTGCTACTAGAGATAGCGCAATAAACCAAAGTGAATTATCTGCAGGAGGCCGGGGCACATGAATCTGTGCAGCGAGAACGACCTCGGACCACCAGGTGTCGAGAAAACCACCGTCTCATTGGGCCGGACACTCAGGGTCGGGGAAAAATCCAATAAATATCTGGTGTTATCTCAGGTGCTATTAGAGATAGCGCTATATATCAAAGTGCATTGTCTGTAGGAGGCACTGGCGAATGAATCTGTGCTGCGGCAACGACCTCGGACCACCAGGCGCCGAGAAAATCACCGTCTCATGGGGCCGGACATTCAGGGTCAGGGGAAAATCCAATATATATCTGGTGATATCTCGGGTGCTATTACAGATAGCGCAATAAATCAAAGTGCATTGTCTGTAGGAGGCCCTGGCGCATGAATGTGGCCAGCGGCAACCACCTCCGACCACCAGGGGCCGAGAAAACCACAGACTCATGGGGCCGGACCCTCAGGGACGGGGGAAAATCCAATATATATCTGGTGATATCTCGGGTGCTATTAGAGATATCGCAATAAACCAAAGTGAATTATCTGCTGGAGGCCGTGGCGCATGAATCTGTGCAGCGGGAACGTCCTCGGACCACCAGGGGCCGAGAAAACCACTGTCTCATTGGGCCGGACACTCAGGGTCAGGGGAAAATCCAATATATATCTGGTGATATCTCGGGTGCTATTAGAGATAGCGCGATAAATCAAAGTGAAATATCTGCAGGAGGCCCTGGCGCATGCATCTGTGCAGCAGGAACGACCTCGGATCACCAGGGACCGAGAAAACCACCGACACATGGGGCCGGACACTCAGGGTCGGGCAAAAATTCAATATATATCTGGTGATATCTCGGGTGCTACTAGAGATAGCGCAATAAACCAAAGTGAATTATCTACAGGAGGCCCTGGCGCGTGCATCTGTGCAGCGGGAACGACCTCGGACCACCAGGGGCCGAGAAAACCACCGTCTCATGCGGCTGGACACTCAGGAGCAGCGAAAAATCCAATATATATCTGGTGATATCGCGGGTGCTATTAGAGATAGCGCAATAAACCAAAGTGAATTATCTGCAGGAGGCCCTGGCCCATGAATCTGGGCAGCGGGAACGACCTCGGACCACCAGGGGCCGAGAAAACCACTGTCTCATGGGGCCGGACACTCAGGGTCAGGGGAAAATCCAATATATATCTGGTGATATCTCGGGTGCTATTAGAGATAGCGCAATAAATCAAAGTGCATTGTCCGTAGGATGCCCTTGCGCATGAATCAGTGCAGCAGGAACGACATCGGACCACCAGGGGCCGATAAAACTACAGATTTTCGGTATCCGTCACCCAAAGTCATGTAAAAATCCAATATATATCTGGTGATATCTCGGGTGCTATTAGAGATATCGCAATAAACCAAAGTGAATTATCTGCTGGAGGCCCTGGCGCATGAATCTGTGCAGCGGGAACGTCCTCGGACCACCAGGAGCCGAGAAAACCACAGTCTCATTGGGCCGGACACTCAAGGTCAGGTGAAAATACAATATATATCTGGTGATATCTCGGGTGCTATTAGAGATAGCGCAATAATCCAAAGTGAATTATCTGCAGGAGGCCCTGGCGCATGAATCTGTGCAGCGGAAACGACCTCGGACCACCAGGGGCCTAGAAAACCACCGTCTCATGGGGCCGAACACTCAGGGTCGGGGAAAAATCCAATATATATCTGGTGATATCTCGGGTGCTACTACAGATAGCGCGATAAATCAAAGTGAAATATCTGCAGGAGGCCCTGGCGCATGCATCTGTGCAGCAGGAACGACCTCGGATCACCAGGGACCGAGAAAACCACCGACACATGGGGCCGGACACTCAGGGTCGGGCAAAAATTCAATATATATCTGGTGATATCTCGGGTGCTACTAGAGATAGCGCAATAAACCAAAGTGAATTATCTGCAGGAGGCCGGGGCACATGAATCTGTGCAGCGAGAACGACCTCGGACCACCAGGTGTCGAGAAAACCACCGTCTCATTGGGCCGGACACTCAGGGTCGGGGAAAAATCCAATAAATATCTGGTGTTATCTCAGGTGCTATTAGAGATAGCGCTTTAAATCAAAGTGCATTGTCTGTAGGAGGCACTGGCGAATGAATCTGTGCTGCGGCAACGACCTCGGACCACCAGGCGCCGAGAAAATCACCGTCTCATGGTGCCGGACATTCAGGGTCAGGGGAAAATCCAATATATATCTGGTGATATCTCGGGTGCTATTACAGATAGCGCAATAAATCAAAGTGCATTGTCTGTAGGAGGCCCTGGCGCATGAATGTGGCCAGCGGCAACCACCTCCGACCACCAGGGGCCGAGAAAACCACAGACTCATGGGGCCGGACCCTCAGGGACGGGGGAAAATCCAATATATATCTGGTGATATCTCGGGTGCTATTAGAGATATCGCAATAAACCAAAGTGAATTATCTGCTGGAGGCCGTGGCGCATGAATCTGTGCAGCGGGAACGTCCTCGGACCACCAGGGGCCGAGAAAACCACTGTCTCATTGGGCCGGACACTCAGGGTCAGGGGAAAATCCAATATATATCTGGTGATATCTCGGGTGCTATTAGTGATAGCGCGATAAATCAAAGTGAAATATCTGCAGGAGGCCCTGGCGCATGCATCTGTGCAGCAGGAACGACCTCGGATCACCAGGGACCGAGAAAACCACCGACACATGGGGCCGGACACTCAGGGTCGGGCAAAAATTCAATATATATCTGGTGATATCTCGGGTGCTACTAGAGATAGCGCAATAAACCAAAGTGAATTATCTACAGGAGGCCCTGGCGCGTGCATCTGTGCAGCGGGAACGACCTCGGACCACCAGGGGCCGAGAAAACCACCGTCTCATGCGGCTGGACACTCAGGAGCAGGGAAAAATCCAATATATATCTGGTGATATCGCGGGTGCTATTAGAGATAGCGCAATAAACCAAAGTGAATTATCTGCAGGAGGCCCTGGCCCATGAATCTGGGCAGCGGGAACGACCTCGGACCACCAGGGGCCGAGAAAACCACTGTCTCATGGGGCCGGACACTCAGGGTCAGGGGAAAATCCAATATATATCTGGTGATATCTCGGGTGCTATTAGAGATAGCGCAATAAATCAAAGTGCATTGACCGTAGGAGGCCCTTGCGCATTAATCTGTGCAGCAGGAACGACATTGGACCACCAGGGGCCGAGAAAATTACAGATTTTCGGTATCCGTCACACAAAGTCATGTAAAAATCCAGCATATATATGGTGCTTTCTCGGGTGCTATTACTGATAGCGCAATAAATCAAGGTGCATTGTCTGTAGGAGGCCCTGGCGCATGAATCTGGGCAGCGGGAACGACCTCGGACCACCAGGGGCCGAGAAAACCATCGACACATGGGGCCGGACACTCAGGGTCAGGGGAAAATCCAATATATATCTGGTTATATCGCGGGTGCTATTACAGATAGCGCAATGAACCAATGTGAATTATCTCCAGGGGCCCTGGCGCATGAATCTGTGCAGCGAGAACGACCTAGGACCACCAGGGGCCGAGAAAACAACCGACACATGGGGCCGGACACTCAGGGTAAGGGACAAATCCAATATATATCTCGTGATATCTCGGGTGCTATTACAGATAGCGCAATAAACCAAAGTGAATTATCTGCAGGAGGCCCTGGCGCATGAATCTGTGCAGCGGGACGACCTCGGACCACCAGGGGCCGAGAAATCCACAGTCTCATGGGGCCGGACCCTCAGGGTCAGGGGTAAATCCATTACATATCTGGTGATATCTCGGGTGCTATTAGAGATAGCGCAATAAACCAAAGTGAATTATCTGCAGGAGGCCCTGGCGCATGAATGTGTGCAGCGGGAACGACCTCGGATCACCAGGGGCCGAGAAAACCACCGACACATGGGGCCGGACACTCAGGGTCAGGGAAAAATCCAATATATATCTGGTGATATCTCGGGTGCTATTTGAGATAGGGCAATAAATCAAAGTGCATTGTCTGTAGGAGGCACTGGCGAATGAATCTTTGCTGCGGAAACGACCTCGGAACACCAGGGGTCGAGAAAACCACCGTCTCATTGGGCCGGACACTCAGGGTCGGGGAAAAATCCAATATATATCTGGTGTTATCTCAGGTGCTATTAGAGATAGCGCAATAAATCAAAGTGCATTGACTGTAGGAGGCACTGGCGCATGAATCTGGGCAGCGGCAACGACCTCGGACCACCAGGCGCCGAGAAGATCACCGTCTCATGGGGCCGGATATTCAGGGTCAGGGGAAAATACAATATATATCTGGTTATATCTCGGGTGCTATTAGAGATAGCGCAATAAACCAAAGTTAATTATCTGGAGGAGGCCCTGGCGCGTGCATCTGTGCAGCGGGAACGACCTCGGACCACCAGGGGCCGAGAAAACCACCGTCTCATGCGGCTGGACACTCAGGAGCAGGGAAAAATCCAATATATATCTGGTGATATCGCGGGT
Source organism: Nomia melanderi (assembly GCF_051020985.1). Classification (NCBI taxonomy): domain Eukaryota; kingdom Metazoa; phylum Arthropoda; class Insecta; order Hymenoptera; family Halictidae; genus Nomia; species Nomia melanderi. The sequence goes on along the minus strand of NW_027475162.1, from coordinate 649,203 downwards.
GCTATTAGAGATAGCGCAATAAACCAAAGTGAATTATCTGCAGGAGGCCCTGGCCCATGAATCTGGGCAGCGGGAACGACCTCGGACCACCAGGGGCCGAGAAAACCACTGTCTCATGGGGCCGGACACTCAGGGTCAGGGGAAAATCCAATATATATCTGGTGATATCTCGGGTGCTATTAGAGATAGCGCAATAAATCAAAGTGCATTGACCGTAGGAGGCCCTTGCGCATTAATCTGTGCAGCAGGAACGACATTGGACCACCAGGGGCCGAGAAAATTACAGATTTTCGGTATCCGTCACACAAAGTCATGTAAAAATCCAGCATATATATGGTGCTTTCTCGGGTGCTATTAGTGAAAGCGCAATAAATCAGAGTGCATTGTCCGTATGAGGAACTTGCGCATGAATCTGTGCAGCGGGACGACCTCGGACCACCAGGGGCCGAGAAAACCACAGTCTCATGGGGCCGGACACTCAGGGTAAGGGACAAATACAATATATATCTGGTGATATCTCGGGTGCTATTAGAGATAGCGCAATAAACCAAAGTTAATTATCTGCAGGAGGCCCTGGCGCATGAATCTGTGCAAGCGGGAACGACCTCGGACCACCAGGGGCCGAGAAAACCACCGACTTATGGGGCCGGATACTAAGGGTCAGGGTAAAATCTAATATATATCTGGTTATATCTCGGGTGCTATTAGTGATAGCGCAATAAATCAAAGTGCGTTGTCCGTATGAGGAACTTGCACATGAATCTGTGCAGCGGAAACGAGCTCGGACCACCAGTGGCCGAAAAAACCACCGTCTCATGGGGCCGGACACTCAGGGTCAGGGAAAAATCCAATATATATCTGGTGATATCTCAGGTGCAATTACAGATAGCGCGGTAAATCAAACTGAATTATCTGCAGGAGGCCCTGGCGCATGCATCTGTGCAACGGGAACGACCTCGGACCACCAGGGGCCCATAAAACCACCGTCTCATTGCGCCGGGCACTCAGGGTCAGGGGAAAATCCAGTATATATCTGGTGATATCTCGTGTGCAATAACAGATAGCGCGGTAAATCAAAGTGAATTATCTGCAGGAGGCCCTGGCGCATGAATCTGTGCAGCGGAAACGAGCTCGGACCACCAGTGGCCGAAAAAACCACCGTCTCATGGGGCCGGACACTCAGGGTCAGGGGAAAATCCAATATATATCTGGTGATATCTCGGGTGCTATTAGAGATAGCGCAATAAACCAAAGTGAATTATCTGCAGGAGGCCCTGGCGCATGAATCTGGGCAGCGGGAACGACCTCGGACCACCAGGGGCCGAGAACACCACCGTCTCATGGGGCCGGACACTCAGGGTCAGGGAAAAATCAAATATATACCTGGTGATATCTCGGGCGCTATTAGAGATAGCGCAATAAATCAAAGTGAATTATCTGCAGGAGGCCCTGGCGCATGAATCTGGCCAGCGGTAACGACCTCGGACTACCGGGGGCCGAGAAAATCACCGTCTCATGGGGCCGGACACTCAGGGTCAGGGAAAAATCCAATATATATCTGGTGATATCTCGGGTGCTATTACAGATAGCGCAATAAATCAAAGTGCATTGTCCGTATGAGGAACTTGCGCATGAATCTGTACAGCGGGAACGACCTCAGACCACCAGGGGCGGAGAAAACCACCGACTCATTGGGCTGGATACTAAGGATCAGGGAAAAATCCAATATATATCTGGTGATATCTCGGGTGCTATTAGAGATAGCGCAATAAATCAAAGTGCATTGTCTGCAGGAGGCCCTGGCGCATAAATCTGTGCAGCGGGGACGATCTCGGACCACCAGGGGCCGAGAAAACCATCGACACATGGGGCCGGACTGTCAGGGTCAGGGAAAAATCCAATATATATCTGCTGATATCTCGGGTGCTATTACAGATAGCGCAATAAATCAAAGTGCATTGTCTGTAGGAGGCCCTGGCGCATTAATCTGTGCAGCAGGAACGACATTGGACCACCAGGGGCCGAGAAAATTACAGATTTTCGGTATCCGTCACACAAAGTCATGTAAAAATCCAGCATATATATGGTGCTTTCTCGGGTGCTATTAGTGAAAGCGCAATAAATCAAAGTGCATTGTCCGTATGAGGAACTTGCGCATGAATCTGTGCAGCGGGACGACCTCGGACCACCAGGGGCCGAGAAAACCACAGTCTCATGGGGCCGGACACTCAGGGTAAGGGACAAATACAATATATATCTGGTGATATCTCGGGTGCTATTAGAGATAGCGCAATAAACCAAAGTTAATTATCTGCAGGAGGCCCTGGCGCATGAATCTGTGCAAGCGGGAACGACCTCGGACCACCAGGGGCCGAGAAAACCACCGACTTATGGGGCCGGATACTAAGGGTCAGGGTAAAATCTAATATATATCTGGTTATATCTCGGGTGCTATTAGTGATAGCGCAATAAATCAAAGTGCGTTGTCCGTATGAGGAACTTGCACATGAATCTGTGCAGCGGAAACGAGCTCGGACCACCAGTGGCCGAAAAAACCACCGTCTCATGGGGCCGGACACTCAGGGTCAGGGAAAAATCCAATATATATCTGGTGATATCTCAGGTGCAATTACAGATAGCGCGGTAAATCAAACTGAATTATCTGCAGGAGGCCCTGGCGCATGCATCTGTGCAACGGGAACGACCTCGGACCACCAGGGGCCCATAAAACCACCGTCTCATTGCGCCGGGCACTCAGGGTCAGGGGAAAATCCAGTATATATCTGGTGATATCTCGTGTGCAATAACAGATAGCGCGGTAAATCAAAGTGAATTATCTGCAGGAGGCCCTGGCGCATGAATCTGTGCAGCGGAAACGAGCTCGGACCACCAGTGGCCGAAAAAACCACCGTCTCATGGGGCCGGACACTCAGGGTCAGGGGAAAATCCAATATATATCTGGTGATATCTCGGGTGCTATTAGAGATAGCGCAATAAACCAAAGTGAATTATCTGCAGGAGGCCCTGGCGCATGAATCTGGGCAGCGGGAACGACCTCGGACCACCAGGGGCCGAGAACACCACCGTCTCATGGGGCCGGACACTCAGGGTCAGGGAAAAATCAAATATATACCTGGTGATATCTCGGGCGCTATTAGAGATAGCGCAATAAATCAAAGTGAATTATCTGCAGGAGGCCCTGGCGCATGAATCTGGCCAGCGGTAACGACCTCGGACTACCGGGGGCCGAGAAAATCACCGTCTCATGGGGCCGGACACTCAGGGTCAGGGAAAAATCCAATATATATCTGGTGATATCTCGGGTGCTATTACAGATAGCGCGATAAATCAAAGTGCTTTGTCTGCGGGAGGCCCTGGCGCAGGAATCTGTGCAGCGGCAACGACCTCGGACCACCAGGGGCCGAGAAAGCCACCGACACATGGGGCCGGACACTCAGGGTCATGTAAAAATCCAGCATATATCTGGTGATATCTCGGGTGCTATTACAGATAGCGCAATAAACCAAAGAGAATTATCTACAGGAGGCCCTGGCGCATGAATCTGTGCAGCGGGAACGAACTCGGACCGCCAGGGGCCGAGAAAACCACCATCTGATGGGGCCGGACACTCAGGGTCGGGTAAAAATCCAATATGCATCTGGTGATATCTCGTGTGCTATTAGAGATAGCGCAATGAACCAAAGTGCATTGTATGCAGGAGGCCCCAGCGCATGAATCTGTGCAGCGGGAACGACCTGGGACCACCAGGGGCCGAGAAAACTACAGTCTCATGGGGCCGGACACTCAGGGTCGGGGAAAAATCCAATATATATCTGGTGATATCTCGGGTGCTATTAGATATAACGCAATAAACCGAAGTGCATTGTCTGCTGGAGGCCCTGGCGCATGAATCTGTGCAGCGGGAACGACGTCGGACCACCAGGGGCCGAGAAAAGCACCGGCATATGGGGCCGGACTGTCAGGGTCGGGGAAAAATCAAATATATATATGGTGATATCCCGGGTGCTATTACAGATAGCGCAATAAATCAAAGTGCATTGTCTGTAGGAGGCCCTGGCGCAGGAATCTGTGCAGCGGGAACGACCTCGGACCACCAGGGGCCGAGAAAACCACCGTCTCATGGAGTCGGACACTCAGGGTCAGGGAAAAATCCAATATATAACTGGTGATATCTCGGGTGCTATTAAAGATAACGAAAAAAATCAAAGTGCATTGTCTGCAGGGGGCCCTAGCGCATGAATCTGTGCAGCAGGAACGACATCGGACCACCAGGGGCCGAGAAAAGCACCCGCATATGGGGCCGGACTGTCAGGGTCGGGGAAAAATCAAATATATATATGGTGATATCCCGGGTGCTATTACAGATAGCGAAAAAAATCAAAGTGCATTGTCTGCAGGAGGCGCTGGCGCATGCATCTGTGCAGCGGGAACGACCTCGGACCAACAGGGGCCGCGAAAACCACCGTCTCATGGGGCCGCACACTCAGGGTCGGGGAAAAAACCAATATATATCTGGTGATATCTCGGGTGCTATTACAGATAGCGCGATAAACCAAAGAGAATTATCTGCAGGATGCCCTGGCGCATGAATCTTGGCAGCGAAAACGACCACAGACCACCAGGGGCCGAGAAAACCACCGTCTCATGGGGCCGGACACTCACGGTCAGGCAGAAATCCAATATATATCTGGTGATATCACGGGTGCTATTACAGATAGCGCAATAAGTCAAAATGCATTATCTGCAGGAGGCCCTGGCTCACGAATCTGTGCAGCGGGGACGACCTCGGACCACCAGGGGCCGAGTAAACCACCGTCTCATGGGGCCGGACACTCAGGGTCATGGGAAAATCCAATATATATCTGGTGATATCTCGGGTGCTATTAGACATAGCGCAATAAACCAAAGTGAATTATCTGCAGGAGGCCCTGGCGCATGCATCTGTGCAGCGGGAACGACCTCGGACCACCAGGCGCCTAGAAAACCACCGTCTCATGGGGCCGCACACTCAGGGTCAGGGGAAAATCCAATATATATCTGGAGATATCTCGGGTAATATTAGAGATAGCGCGATAAATAAAAGTGAATTATCTGTAGGAGGCCCTGGCGCATAAATCTGGGCAGCGGGAACGATCTCGGACCACCAGGGGCCGAGAAAACCACCGTCTCATGGGGCCGGACACTCAGGGTCGGGGGAAAATCCAATATATATCTGGTGATATCTCGGGTGCTATTATTGATAGCGCGATATATCAAAGTGCATTGTCTGCAGGAGGCCCTGGCGCATGCATGTGTGCAGCGGGAACGACCTCGGACCACCAGGGGCCATGAAAACCTCCGTCTCATGGGGCCGGACACTCAGGGTCAGGGAAAAATCCAATATATATCTGGTGATATCTCGGGTGCTATTATAGATAGCGCAATAATCCAAAGTGAATTATCTGCAGGAGGCCCTGGCAAATGAATCTGTGCAGCGGGAACGACCGCGGACCACCAGGGGCCGAGAAAACCACCGTGTCATGGGGCCGGACACTCAGGGTCAGGGAAAAATCCAATATATATCTATTGATATCTCGGGTGCTATTACAGATAGCGCAATAAACCAAAGAGAATTATCTGCAGGAGGCCCTGGCGCACGAATCTGGGCAGCGAAAACGACCACGGACCACCAGGGGCCGAGAAAACCACCGTCTCATGGGGCCGGACACTCACGGTCAGGGAGAAATCCAATATATATCTGGTGATATCTCGGGTGCTATTACAGATAGCGCAATAAATCAAAATGCATTATCTGCAGGAGGCCCTGGCTCATGAATCTGTGCAGCGGGTACGACCTCGGACCTCCAGGGGCCGAGTAAACCACCGTCTCATGGGGCCGGACACTCAGGGTCATGGGAAAATCCAATATATATCTGGTGATATCTCGGGTGCCATTAGACATAGCGCAATAAACAAAAGTGAATTATCTGCAGGAGGCCGGGGCGCATGAATCTGTGCAGCGGGAACGACCTCGGACCACCAGGTGTCGAGAAAACCACCGTCTCATTGGGCCGGACACTCAGGGTCGGGGAAAAATCCAATATATATCTGGTGATATCTCGGGTGCTATTAGAGATAGCGCGATAAATCAAAGTGCTTTGTCTGTAGGAGGCCCTGGCGCATGAATCTGTGCAGCGGGAACGACCTCTGACCAACAGGGGCCGAGAAAACCACCGACACATGGGGCCGGACACTCAGGGTCATGTAAAAATCCAGCATATATCTGGTGATATCTCGGGTGCTATTAGAGATAGCGCAATAAATCAAAGTGCATTGTCCGTAGGATGCCCTTGCTCATGAATCAGTGCAGCAGGAACGACATCGGACCACCAGGGGCCGATAAAACTACAGATTTTCGTTATCCGTCACCCAAAGTCATGTAAAAATCCAATATATATCTGGTGATATCTCGGGTGCTATTAGAGATAGCGCAATAAACCAAAGTGAATTATCTGCAGGAGGCCCTGGCGCATGAATCTGTGCAGCGGGAACGTCCTCGGACCACCAGGAGCCGAGAAAACCACAGTCTCATTGGGCCGGACACTCAGGGTCAGGTGAAAATCCAATATATATCTGGTGATATCTCGGGTGCTATTAGAGATAGCGCAATAATCCAAAGTGAATTATCTGTAGGAGGCACTGGCGAATGAATCTGTGCTGCGGCAACGACCTCGGACCACCAGGCGCCGAGGAAATCACCGTCTCATGGGGCCGGACATTCAGGGTCAGGGGAAAATCCAATATATATCTGGTGATATCTCGGGTGCTATTACAGATAGCGCAATAAATCAAAGTGCATTGTCTGTAGGAGGCCCTGGCGCATGAATGTGGCCAGCGGCAACCACCTCCGACCACCAGGGGCCGAGAAAACCACAGTCTCATGGGGCCGGACCCTCAGGGACAGGGGAAAATCCAATATATATCTGGTGATATCTCGGGTGCTACTAGAGATAGCGCAATAAACCAAAGTGAATTATCTGCAGGAGGCCGGGGCGCATGAATCTGTGCAGCGAGAACGACCTCGGACCACCAGGTGTCGAGAAAACCACCGTCTCATTGGGCCGGACACTCAGGGTCGGGGAAAAATCCAATAAATATCTGGTGTTATCTCAGGTGCTATTAGAGATAGCGCAATAAATCAAAGTGCATTGTCTGTAGGAGGCACTGGCGAATGAATCTGTGCTGCGGCAACGACCTCGGACCACCAGGCGCCGAGAAAATCACCGTCTCATGGGGCCGGACATTCAGGGTCAGGGGAAAATCCAATATATATCTGGTGATATCTCGGGTGCTATTACAGATAGCGCAATAAATCAAAGTGCATTGTCTGTAGGAGGCCCCGGCGCATGAATGTGGCCAGCGGCAACCACCTCCGACCACCAGGGGCCGAGAAAACCACAGTCTCATGGGGCCGGACCCTCAGGGACAGGGGAAAATCCAATATATATCTGGTGATATCTCGGGTGCTACTAGAGATAGCGCAATAAACCAAAGTGAATTATCTGCAGGAGGCCGGGGCGCATGAATCTGTGCAGCGAGAACGACCTCGGACCACCAGGTGTCGAGAAAACCACCGTCTCATTGGGCCGGACACTCAGGGTCGGGGAAAAATCCAATAAATATCTGGTGTTATCTCAGGTGCTATTAGAGATAGCGCAATAAATCAAAGTGCATTGTCTGTAGGAGGCACTGGCGAATGAATCTGTGCTGCGGCAACGACCTCGGACCACCAGGCGCCGAGAAAATCACCGTCTCATGGGGCCGGACATTCAGGGTCAGTGGAAAATCCAATATATATCTGGTGATATCTCGGGTGCTATTACAGATAGCGCAATAAATCAAAGTGCATTGTCTGTAGGAGGCCCTGGCGCATGAATGTGGCCAGCGGCAACCACCTCCGACCACCAGGGGCCGAGAAAACCACAGTCTCATTGGGCCGGACACTCAGGGTCAGGGGAAAATCCAATATATATCTGGTGATATCTCGGGTTCTATTAGAGATAGCGCGATAAATCAAAGTGAAATATCTGCAGGAGGCCCTGGCGCATGCATCTGTGCAGCAGGAACGACCTCGGATCACCAGGGACCGAGAAAACCACCGACACATGGGGCCGGACACTCAGGGTCGGGCAAAAATTCAATATATATCTGGTGATATCTCGGGTGCTACTAGAGATAGCGCAATAAACCAAAGTGAATTATCTACAGGAGGCCCTGGCGCGTGCATCTGTGCAGCGGGAACGACCTCGGACCACCAGGGGCCGAGAAAACCACCGTCTCATGCGGCTGGACACTCAGGAGCAGGGAAAAATCCAATATATATCTGGTGATATCGCGGGTGCTATTAGAGATAGCGCAATAAACCAAAGTGAATTATCTGCAGGAGGCCATGGCCCATGAATTTGGGCACCGGGAACGACCTCGGACCACCAGGGGCCGAGAAAACCACTGTCTCATGGGGCCGGACACTCAGGGTCAGGGGAAAATCCAATATATATCTGGTGATATCTCGGGTGCTATTAGAGATAGCGCAATAAATCAAAGTGCATTGACCGTAGGAAGCCCTTGCGCATTAATCTGTGCAGCAGGAACGACATTGGACCACCAGGGGCCGAGAAAATTACAGATTTTCGGTATCCGTCACACAAAGTCATGTAAAAATCCAGCATATATATGGTGCTTTCTCGGGTGCTATTACTGATAGCGCAATAAATCAAAGTGCATTGTCTGTAGGAGGCCCTGGCGCATGAATCTGGGCAGCGGGAACGACCTCGGACCACCAGGGGCCGCGAAAACCATCGACACATGGGGCCGGACACTCAGGGTCAGGGGAAAATCCATTATATATCTGGTTATATCTCGGGTGCTATTACAGATAGCGCAATGAACCAAAGTGAATTATCTCCAGGGGCCCTGGCGCATGAATCTGTGCAGCGAGAACGACCTAGGACCACCAGGGGCCGAGAAAACAACCGACACATGGGGCCGGACACTCAGGGTAAGGGACAAATCCAATATATATCTGGTGATATCTCGGGTGCTATTACAGATAGCGCAATAAACCAAAGTGAATTATCTGCAGGAGGCCCTGGCGCATGAATCTGTGCAGCGGGACGACCTCGGACCACCAGGGGCCGAGAAATCCACAGTCTCATGGGGCCGGACCCTCAGGGTCAGGGGAAAATCCATTACATATCTGGTGATATCTCGGGTGCTATTAGAGATAGCGCAATAAACCAAAGTGAATTATCTGCAGGAGGCCCTGGCGCATGAATGTGTACAGCGGGAACGACCTCGGATCACCAGGGGCAGAGAAAACCACCGACACATGGGGCCGGACACTCAGGGTCAGGGAAAAATCCAATATATATCTGGTGATATCTCGGGTGCTATTTGAGATAGGGCAATAAATCAAAGTGCATTGTCTGTAGGAGGCACTGGCGAATGAATCTTTGCTGCGGCAACGACCTCGGACCACCAGGCGCCGAGAAGATCACCGTCTCATGGGGCCGGACATTCAGGGTCAGGGGAAAATACAATATATATCTGGTGATATCTCGGGTGCTATTAGAGATAGCGCAATAAACCAAAGTTAATTATCTGCAGGAGGCCCTGGCGCATGAATCTGTGCAAGCGGGAACGACCTCGGACCACCAGGGGCCGAGAAAACCACCGACTCATTAGCCTGGATACTAAGGGTCAGGGTAAAATCCAATATATATCTGGTGATATCTCGGGTGCTATTAGAGATAGCGCAATAAATCAAAGTGCATTGTCTGCAGGAGGCCCTGGCGCATGAATCTGTGCAGCGGGAACGATCTCGGACCACCGGGGGCCGAGAAAACCATCGACACATGGGGCCGGACACTCAGGGTCAGGGAAAAATCCAATATATATCTGGTGATATCTCGGGTGCTATTACAGATAGCGCAATAAATCAAAGTGCATTGTCTGTAGGAGGCCCTGGCGCATGAATGTGGCCAGCGGCAACCACCTCGGACCACCAGGGGCCGAGAAAATCACCGTCTCATGCGGCTGGACACTCAGGGTCAGGGAAAAATCCAATATATATCTGGTGATATCTCGGGTGCTATTACAGATAGCGCGATAAATCAAAGTGCTTTGTCTGCGGGAGGCCCTGGCCCATGAATCTGTGCAGCGGCAACGACCTCGGACCACCAGGGGCCGAGAAAGCCACCGACACATGGGGCCGGACACTCAGGGTCATGTAAAAATCCAGCATATATCTGGAGATATCTCGGGTGCTATTACAGATAGCGCAATAAACCAAAGAGAATTATCTACAGGAGGCCCTGGCGCATGAATCTGTGCAGCGGGAACGAACTCGGACCGCCAGGGGCCGAGAAAACCACCATCTGATGGGGCCGGACACTCAGGGTCGGGTAAAAATCCAATATGCATCTGGTGATATCTCGTGTGCTATTAGAGATAGCGCAATAAATCAAACTGCATTTTCTATAGGAGGCCCTGGCGCATGAATCTGTGCAGCGGGATCGACGTCGGACCACCAGGGGCCGAGAAAACCACCGACACATGGGGCCGGACAATCAGGGTCAGGGGAAAATCCAATATATATCAGGTGATAACTCGGGTGCTATTACAGATAGCGCAATAAATCAAAGTGCATTGTCTGTAGGAGGCCCTGGCATATGAATCTGTGCAGCGGGAACGACCTCGGACCACCAGGGGCCTTGAAAACCACCGTCTTATGGTGCCGGACACTCAGGGTCAGGGAAAAATCCAATATATATCTGGTGATATCTCGGGTGCTATTACAGACAGCGCACTAAACCAAAGTGAATTATCTGCAGGGGGCCCTGGCGCATGAATCTGTGCAGCGGGATCGACCTCGGACCACGAGGGACCGAGAAAACCATCGACACATGGGGCCGGACTGTCAGGGTCAAGGAAAAATCCAATATATATCTGGTGATATCTCGGGTGCTATTACAGATAGCGCAATAAATCAAAGTGCATTGTCTGTAGGAGGCCCTGGCGCATGAATCTCTGCAGCGGGAACGACCTCGGACCACCAGGGGCCGAGAAAACCACCGACACATGGGGCCGGACTGTCAGGGACAGTTAAAAATCCAATATATATCAGGTGATATCACGGGTGCTATTACAGATAGCGCAATAAATCAAAGTGCATTGTCTGTAGGAGGCCCTGGCGCATGAATCTGTGCAGCGGGATCGACCTCGGACCACCAGGGGCCGAGAAAACCACCGACACATGGGGCCGGACACTCAGGGTCGGGGAAAAATTCAATATATATCTGGTGATATCTCGGGTGCTCTTACAGATAGCGCACTAAACCAAAGTGAATTATCTGCAGGCGGCCCTGGTGCATGAATCTGTGCAGCGGGAACGACCTCGGACCACCAGGGGCCGAGAAAACCACCGTCTCATGGGGCCGGACACTCAGGGTCAGGGGAAAATCCAATATTAATCTGGTGATATCTCGGGTGCTCTTACAGATAGCGCACTAAACCGAAGTGAATTATCTATAGGAGGCCCTGTCGCATCAATCTGTGCAGCGCGAACGATCTCGGACCACCAGGGACCGAGAAAACCACCGTCTCATTGGGCCGGACACTCAGGGTCGGGGAAAAATCCAATCTATATCTGGTGATATCTCGAGTGCTATTACAGATAGCGCAATAAATCAAAGTGCATTGTCTGTAGGAGGCCCTGGCGCATGAACCTGTGCAGCGGGTACGATCTCGGAGCACCAGGGGCCGAGAAAGCCACCGTCTCATGGGGCCGGACACTCAGGGTCTGGGGAAAATCCAATATATATCTGGTGATATCTCGGGTGCTATTAGAGATAGAGCAATAAATCAAAGTGCATTGTCTGTAGGAGGCCCTGGCGCATGAACCTGTGCAGCGGGTACGACCTCGGAGCACCAGGGGCCGAGAAAACCACCGTCTCATGGGGCCGTACACTCAGGGTCGGGGAAAATCCAATATATATCTGGTGATATCTCGGGGGCTATTACAGATAGCGCAAAAAATCAAAGTGCATTGTCTGTAGGAGGCCCTGGCGCATGCATCTGTGCAGCGGGAACGACCTCGGACCACCAGGGGCCGAGAAAACCACCGTCTCATGGGGCCGGACGCTCAGGGTCAGGGAAAAATCCAATATATATCTGCTGATATCTCGGGTGCTATTACAGATAGCGCAATAAATCAAAGTGCATTGTCTGTAGGAGGCCCTGGCGCATGAATCTGTGCAGCGGGATCGACCTCGGACCACCAGGGGCCGAGAAAACCACCGACACATGGGGCCGGACACTCAGGGTCGGGGAAAAATTCAATATATATCTGGTGATATCTCGGGTGCTATAACATATAGCGCGATAAATCAAAGTGCATTGTCTGTAGGAGGCCCTGGCGCATGAATCTCTGCAGCGGGAACGACCTCGGACCACCAGGGGCCGAGAAAACCACCGACACATGGGGCCGGACTGTCAGGGACAGTTAAAAATCCAATATATATCAGGTGATATCACGGGTGCTATTACAGATAGCGCAATAAATCAAAGTGCATTGTCTGTAGGAGGCCCTGGCGCATGAATCCGTGCAGCGGGAACGACCTCGGACCACCAGGGGGCGAGAAAACTACCGTCTCATGGGGCCGGACACTCAGGGTCAGGGAAAAATCCAATATATATCTGGTGATATCTCGGGTGCTATTAGAGATAGCGCAATAAATCAAAGTGCATTGTCTGTAGGAGGCCCTGGCGCATGAATCTGTGCAATGGGATCGACCTTGGACCACCAGGGGCAGAGAAAACTACCGTCTCATGAAGCCGGACTGTCAGGGTCAGGGAAAAATCCAATATATATCTGGTGATATCTCGGGTGCTATTACAGATAGCGCAATAAATCAAAGTTCATTGTCTGTAGGAGGCCCTGGCGCATGAATCTGTGCAGTGGGATCGACCTCGGAGCACCAGGGGCCGAGAAAACCACCGTCTCATGGGGCCGTACACTCAGGGTCGGGGAAAATCCAATATATATCTGGTGATATCTCGGGGGCTATTACAGATAGCGCAAAAAATCAAAGTGCATTGTCTGTGGGAGGCCCTGGCGCATGAATCTGTGCAGCCGGAACGACCTTGCACCACCAGGGGCCGAGAAAAACACCGTCTCATGGGGCCGGACACTCAGGGTCGGGGAAAAATCCAATATATATCTGGTGATATCTCGGGTGCTGTTAGAGATAGCGCGATAAATCATAGTGAATTATCTGCAGGAGGCCCTGTCGCATGCATCTGTGCAGCGGGAACGACCTCGGACCACCAGGGGCCGAGCAAATTTCAGATATTCGGAATCCGTCACCCAAGATCATGTTAAAATCCAATATATATCTGGTGATATCTCGGGTGCTATTAGAGATAGCGAAATAAATCAAAGTGCATTGTCTGCAGAAGGCACTGGCGCATGAATCTGTGCAGCGGGAACGACCTCGGACCACCAGGGGCCGAGAAAGCCACCGCCTCATGGGGTCGGACTGTCAGGGTCAGGGATAAATCCAATATATATCTGGTGATATCTCGGGTGCAATTAGAGGTACCGCAATAAATCAAAGTGCATTGTCTGCAGGAGGCCCTAGCGCATGAATGTGTGCAGTGGGAACGACTTTGGACCACCAGGGGCCGAGAAAATCACCGCCTCATGGGGCCGGACTGTCAGGGTCAGGGAAAAATCCAATATATATCTGGTGATATCTCGGGTGCTCTTACAGATAGCGCAATAAATCAAAGTGCATTGTCTGTAGGAGGCCCTGGCGCCTGAATCTGTGCAGCGGGATCGACCTCGGACCACCAGGGGCTGAGAAAATCAAAGTCTCATGGGGCCGGACTGTCAGGGTCAGGGAAAAATCCAATATGAATCTGGTGATATCTCGGGTGCTATTAGAGATAGCGCAATAAATCAAAGTGCATTGTCTGCAGGAGGCCCTAGCGCATGAAACTGTGCAGTGGGAACGACCTTGGACCACCAGGGGCCGAGAAAATCACCGTCTCATGTGGCCGGACTGTCAGGGTCAAGGAAAAATCCAATATATATCTGGTGATATCTCGGGTGCTATTAGAGGTAGCGCAATAAACCAAAGTGCACTGTCTGTAGGAGGAACTGGCGCATGAATCTGTGCAGCTGGAACGACCTCGGAACAGCAGGGGCCGAGAGAACCACCGTCTCATGGGGTGGGACACTCAGGGTCAGGGAAAAATCCAATATATATCTGGTGATATCTCGGGTGCTATTACAGATAGCGCAATAAATCACAGTGCATTGTCTGTGGGAGGCCCTGGCGCATGAATCTGTGCAGCGGGATCGACCTCGGACACCAGGGGCCGAGAAAACCACCGACACATGGGGCCGGACACTCAGGGTCGGGGAAAAATTCAATATATATCTGGTGATATCTCGGGTGCTATTAGAGATAGCGCAATAAATCAAAGTGCATTGTCTGTAGGAGGCCCTGGCGCATGAATATGTGCAGCGGGATCGACCTCGGACCACCACGGGCCGAGAAAATCACCGTCTCATGGGGCCGGAGTGTCAGGGTCAGGGAAAAATGCAATATATATCTGGTGATATCTCGGGTGCTATTAGAGATAGCGCAATAAACCAAAGTCAATTGTCTACAGCTGGCCCTGGCGCATGAATCTGTGCAGCGGGAACGACCTCGGACCACCAGGGGCCGAGAAAACCACCGCCTCATGGGGTCGGACTGTCAGGGTCAGGGATAAATCCAATATATATCTGGTGATATCTCGGGTGCAATTAGAGGTACCGCAATAAATCAAAGTGCATTGTCTGCAGGAGGCCCTAGCGCATGAATGTGTGCAGTGGGAACGACTTTGGACCACCAGGGGCCGAGAAAATCACCGCCTCATGGGGCCGGACTGTCAGGGTCAGGGAAAAATCCAATATATATCTGGTGATATCTCGGGTGCTCTTACAGATAGCGCAATAAATCAAAGTGCATTGTCTGTAGGAGGCCCTGGCGCCTGAATCTGTGCAGCGGGATCGACCTCGGACCACCAGGGGCCGAGAAAATCAAAGTCTCATGGGGCCGGACTGTCAGGGTCAGGGAAAAATCCAATATGAATCTGGTGATATCTCGGGTGCTATTAGAGATAGCGCAATAAATCAAAGTGAATTATCTGCAGGGGGCCCTGCCGCATGAATCTGTGCAGCGGGAACGACCTCGGACCACCAGGGGCCGAGAAAACCACCGTCTCATGGGGTCGGACACTCAGGGTCAGGGAAAAATCCAATATATATCTGGTGATATCTCGGGGGCTATTACAGATAGCGCAATAAATCAAAGTGCACTGTCTGTAGGAGTCCCTGGCGCATAAATCTGTGCAGCGGGATCGACCACGGATCACCAGGGGCCGAGAAAACCACCGACACATGGGGCCGGACACTCAGGGTCGGGGAAAAATTCAATATATATCTGGTGATATCTCGGGGGCTATTACAGATAGCGCAATAAATCAAAGTGCATTGTCTGTAGGAGGCCCTGGCGCATGAATCTGTGCAGCGGGATCGACCTCGGACCTCCAGGGGTCGAGAAAATCACCGTCTCGTGGGGCCGGACTGTCAGGGTCAGGGAAAAATCCAATATATATCTGGTGATATCTCGGGTGCTATTAGACATAGCGAAATAAATCAAAGTGCATTGTCTGCAGGACGCCCTGGCGCTTGAATCTGTATAGCGGGAACGGCCTCGCACCACCAGGGGCCGAGAAAACCACCGTCTCATGGGGTCGGACACACAGGGTCAGGGAAAAATCCAATATAAATCTGGTGATATCTCGGCTGCTATTACAGATAGCGCAATAAATCAAAGTGCATTGTCTGCAGGAGGCCCTAGCGCATGAAACTGTGCAGTGGGAACGACCTTGGACCACCAGGGGCCGAGAAAATCACCGTCTCATGTGGCCGGACTGTCAGGGTCAAGGAAAAATCCAATATATATCTGGTGATATCTCGGGTGCTATTAGAGGTAGCGCAATAAACCAAAGTGCACTGTCTGTAGGAGGCACTGGCGCATGAATCTGTGCAGCTGGAACGACCTCGGAACAGCAGGGGCCGAGAGAACCACCGTCTCATGGGGTGGGACACTCAGGGTCAGGGAAAAATCCAATATATATCTGGTGATATCTCGGGTGCTATTACAGATAGCGCAATAAATCACAGTGCATTGTCTGTGGGAGGCCCTGGCGCATGAATCTGTGCAGCGGGATCGACCTCGGACACCAGGGGCCGAGAAAACCACCGACACATGGGGCCGGACACTCAGGGTCGGGGAAAAATTCAATATATATCTGGTGATATCTCGGGTGCTATTAGAGATAGCGCAATAAATCAAAGTGCATTGTCTGTAGGAGGCCCTGGCGCATGAATATGTGCAGCGGGATCGACCTCGGACCACCACGGGCCGAGAAAATCACCGTCTCATGGGGCCGGAGTGTCAGGGTCAGGGAAAAATGCAATATATATCTGGTGATATCTCGGGTGCTATTAGAGATAGCGCAATAAACCAAAGTCAATTGTCTGCAGGAATCCCTGGCGCATAAATCTGTACAGCGGGATCGACCTCGGACCAAAAGGGACCGAGAAAACCATCGACACATGGGGCCGGGCACTCATGGTCAGGGAAAAATCCAATATATATCTGGTGATATCTCGGGTGCTATTACAGATAGCGCAATAAATCAAAGTGCATTGTCTGTAGGAGGCCCTGGCGCATGAATCTGTGCAGCGGGAACGTCCTCGGACCACCAGGGGCCGAGAAAACCACCGTCTCATGGGATCGGACACTCAGGGTCAGGGAAAAATCCAATATATATCTGGTGATATCTCGGGGTCTATTACAGACAGCGCACTAAACCAAAGTGAATTATCTGCAGGGGGCCCTGGCGCATGAATCTGTGCAGCGGGATCGACCTCGGACCACCAGGGGCCGAGAAAACCACCGACACATGTGGCCGGACAATCAGGGTCAGGGGAAATCCAATATATATCTAGTGATATCTCGGGTGCTATTACAGATAGCGCAATAAATCAAACTGCATTTTCTGTAGGAGGCCCTGGCGCATGAATCTGTGCAGCGGGATCGACCTCGGACCACCAGGGGCCGAGAAAACCACCGACACATGGGGCCGGACAATCAGGGTCAGGGGAAAATCCAATATATATCTGGTGATATCTCGGGTGCTATTACAGATAGCGCAATATATCAAAGTGCATTGTCTGCAGGAGGCTCTAGCGCATGAATCTGTGCAGCGGGATCGACCTCGGACCTCGAGGGACCGAGAAAACCATCGACACATGGGGCCGGACTGTCAGGGTCAAGGAAAAATCCAATATATATCTGGTGATATCTCGGGTGCTATTACAGATAGCGTAATAAATCAAACTGCATTTTCTGTAGGAGGCCCTGGCGCATGAATCTGTGCAGCGGGATCGACCTCGGACCTCCAGGGGCCGAGAAAACTACCGTCTCATGGGGCCGGACTGTCAGGGTCAGGGAAAAATCCAATATGAATCTGGTGATATCTCGGGTGCTATTAGAGATAGCGCAATAAATCAAAGTGCACTGTCTGTAGGAGGCCCTGGCGCATAAATCTGTGCAGCGGGATCGACCACGGATCACCAGGGGCCGAGAGAACCACCGACACATGGGGCCGGACACTCAGGGTCGGGGAAAAATTCAATATATATCTGGTGATATCTCGGGTGCTATTAGAGATAGCGCAATAAACCAAAGTGAATTATCTATAGGAGGCCCCGGCGAATGAATCTGTGCAGCGGGATCGACCTCGGACCACGAGGGACCGAGAAAACCATCGACACATTGGGCCGGACTGTCAGGGTCATAGGAAAAATCCAATATATATCTGGTTATATCTCGGGTGCTATTAGAGTTAACGCAATAAATCAAACTGCATTGTCTGTAGGAGGCCCTGGCGCATGAATCTGTGCAGCGTGATCGACCTCGGACCTCCAGGGGTCGAGAAAATCACCGTCTCGTGGGGCCGGACTGTCAGGGTCAGGGAAAAATCCAATATATATCTGCTGATATCTCGGGTGCTATTAGACATAGCGAAATAAATCAAAGTGCATTGTCTGCAGGACGCCCTGGCGCATGAATCTGCAGAGCGGGAACGGCCTCGCACCACCAGGGGCCGAGAAAACCACCGTCTCATGGGGTCGGACACACAGGGTCAGGGAAAAATCCAATATAAATCTGGTGATATCTCGGCTGCTATTACAGATAGCGCAATAAATCAAAGTGCATTGTCTTCAGGAGGCCCCGGCGCATGAATCTGTACAGCGGGAACGACCTCGGACACCAGGGGCCGAGAAAACCACCGTCTCATGGGGTCGGACTGTCAGGGTCAGGGATAAATCCAATATATATCTGGTGATATCTCGGGTGCTATTAGAGATAGCGCAATAAATCAAAGTGCATTGTCTGCAGGAGGCCCTAGCGCATGAAACTGTGCTGTGGGAACGACCTCAGACCACCAGGGGCCGAGAAAATCACTGTCTCATGAGGCCGGACTGTCAGGGTCAGGGAAAAATGCAATATATATCTGGTGATATCTCGGGTGCTATTAGAGATAGCGCAATAAATCAAAGTGCATTGTCTGTAGGGGGCACTGGCGAATGAATCTGTGCAGCAGGAACGACCTCGGACCACCAGGCGCCGAGAAAATAACAGATATTCGGAATCCGTCACCCAGGCTCATGTAAAAATCCAGCATATATCTGGTGATATCTCGCGTGCTATTACAGATAGCGCAATAAACCAAAGTGAATTGTCTGCAGGAAGCCCTGGCGCATGAATCTGTGCAGCGGGAACGACCTCCGACCACCAGGGGCCGAGAAAACCACCGTCTCATGGGGTCGGACTGTCAGGGTCAGGGATAAATCCAATATATATCTGGTGATATCTCGGGTGCTATTACAGATAGCGCAATAAATCAAACTGCATTTTCTGCAGGAGGCTCTGGCGCATGAATCTGTGCAGCGGGATCGACCTCGGACCACCAGGGGCCGAGAAAATCAAAGTCTCATGGGGCCGGACTGTCAGGGTCAGGGAAAAATCCAATATGAATCTAGTGATATCTCGGGTGCTATTACAGATAGCGCAATAAATCAAAGTGCATTGCCTGTAGGAGGCCCTGGCGCATGAATCTGTGCAGCGGGATCGACCTCGGACCACCACGGGCCGAGAAAATCACCGTCTCATGGGGCCGGAGTGTCAGGGTCAGGGGAAAATCCAATATATATCTGGTGATATCACGGGTGCTATTAGAGATAGCGCAATAAATCAAAGTGCATTGTCTGTAGGAGGCCCTGGCGCCTGAATCTGTGCAGCGGGATCGACCTCCGACCACCAGGGGCCGAGAAAATCAAAGTCTCATGGGGCCGGACTGTCAGGGTCAGGGAAAAATCCAATATGAATCTGGTGATATCTCGGGTGCTATTAGAGATAGCGCAATAAATCAAAGTGAATTATCTGCAGGGGGCCCTGCCGCATGAATCTGTGCAGCGGGAACGACCTCGGCCCACCAGGGGCCGAGAAAACCACCGTCTCATGGGGTCGGACACTCAGGGTCAGGGAAAAATCCAATATATATCTGGTGATATCTCGGGTGCTATTAGACATAGCGCTATAAATCAAAGTGCACTGTCTGTAGGAGGCCCTGGCGCATAAATCTGTGCAGCGGGATCGACCACGGATCACCAGGGGCCGAGAAAACCACCGTCTCATGGGGCCGGAGTGTCAGGGTCAGGGATAAATCCAATATATATCTGGTGATATCTCGGGTGCTATTAGAGATAGCGCAATAAACCAAAGTGCATTGTCTGCAGGACCCCCTGGCGCATGAATCTGTAGAGCGGGAACGGCCTCGCACCACCGGGGGCCGAGAAAACCACCGTCTCATGGGGTCGGACACACAGGGTCAGGGAAAAATCCAATATAAATCTGGTGATATCTCGGCTGCTATTACAGATAGCGCAATAAATCAGAGTGCATTGTCTGCAGGAGGCCCTGGCGCATGAATCTGTACAGCGGGAACGACCTCGGACACCAGGGGCCGAGAAAACCACCGTCTCATGCGGTCGGACTGTCAGGGTCAGGGATAAATCCAATATATATCTGGTGATATCTCGGGTGCTATTAGAGATAGGGCAATAAATCAAAGTGCATTGTCTGCAGGAGGCCCTAGCGCATGAAACTGTGCAGTGGGAACGACCTCGGACCACCAGGGGCCGAGAAAATCACCGTCTCATGTGGCCGGACTGTCAGGGTCAAGGAAAAATCCAATATATATCTGGTGATATCTCGGGTGCTATTAGAGATAGCGCAATAAATCAAAGTGCATTGTCTGTAGGAGGCCCTGGCGCATGAATATGTGCAGCGGGATCGACCTCGGACCACCACGGGCCGAGAAAATCACCGTCTCATGGGGCCGGAGTGTCAGGGTCAGGGAAAAATGCAATATATATCTGGTGATATCTCGGGTGCTATTAGAGATAGCGCAATAAATCAAAGTGCATTGTCTGTAGGGGGCACTGGCGAATGAATCTGTGCAGCAGGAACGACCTCGGACCACCAGGCGCCGAGAAAATAACAGATATTCGGAATCCGTCACCCAGGGTCATGTAAAAATCCAGCATATATCTGGTGATATCCCGCGTGCTATTACAGATAGCGCAATAAACCAAAGTGAATTGTCTGCAGGAAGCCCTGGCGCATGAATCTGTGCAGCGGGAACGACCTCCGACCACCAGGGGCCGCGAAAACCACCGTCTCATGGGGTCGGACTGTCAGGGTCAGGGATAAATCCAATATATATCTGGTGATATCTCGGGTGCTATTACAGATAGCGCAATAAATCAAACTGCATTTTCTGCAGGAGGCCCTGGCGCATGAATCTGTGCAGCGGGATCGACCTCGGACAACCAGGGGCCGAGAAAACTACCGTCTGATGGGGCCGGACTGTCAGGGTCAGGGGAAATCCAATATATATCTAGTGATATCTTGGGTGCTATTACAGATAGCGCAATAAATCAAATTGCATTGTCTGCAGGAGGCCCTAGCGCATGAATCTGTGCAGCGGGAACGACCTCGGACCACCAGGTGCCGAGAAAACTACCGTCTCATGGGGCCGGACGCTCAGGGTCAGGGAAAAATCGAATATATATCTGGTGATATCTCGTGTCCTATTCCAGATAGCGCAATAAATCAAAGTGCATTGTCTGTAGGAGGCACTGGCGAATGAATCTGTGCATCAGGAACGACCTCGGACGACCAGGCGCCGAGAAAATTACAGATATTCGGAATCCGTCACCCAAGGTCATGTAAAAATCCAGCATATATCTGGTGATATCTCGGGTGCTATTACAGATAGCGCAATAAACCAAAGTGAATTGTCTGCAGGAATCCCTGGCGCATAAATCTATACAGCGGGATCGACCTCGGACCAAAAGGGACCGAGAAAACCATCGACACATTGGGCCGGGCACTCATGGTCAGGGAAAAATCCAATATATATCTGGTGATATCTCGGGTGCTATTAGAGATAGCGCAATAAATCAAAGTGCATTGTCTGTAGGAGGCCGTGGCGCATGAATCTGTGCAGCGGGAACGACCTCGGACCACCAGGGGCCGAGAAAATCACCGTCTCATGGGGCCGAACTGTCAGGATCAGGGAAAAGTCCAATATATATCTGGTGATATCTCGGGTGCTATTACAGATAGCGCAATAAATCAAAGTGCATTGTCTGTAGGAGGCCCTGGCGCATGAATCTGTGCAGCGGGATCGACCTCGGAATACCAGGGGCCGAGAAAACCACCGACACATGGGGCCGGACAATCAGGGTCAGGGGAAAATCCAATATATATCGGGTGATATCTCGGGTGCTATTACAGATAGCGCAATAAATCAAAGTGCATTGTCTGTAGGAGGCCCTGGCGCATGAATCTGTGCAGCGGAATCGACCTCGGACCACCAGGGGCCGAGAAAACTACCGTCTCATGGGGCCGGACTGTCAGGGTCAGGGGAAATCCAATATATATCTAGTGATATCTCGGGTGCTATTACAGATAGCGCAATAAATCAAACTGCATTTTCTGTAGGAGGCCCTGGCGCATGAATCTGTGCAGCGGGATCGACCTCGGACCACCAGGGGCCCAGAAAACCACCGTCTCATGGGGCCGGACACTCAGGGTCAGGGGAAAATCCAATATATATCTGGTGATATCTCGGATGCTATTACAGATAGCGCAATAAATCAAAGTCCAATGTCTGCAGGAGGCCCTAGCGCATGAATCTGTGCAGCGGGATCGTCCTCGGACCACCAGGGGCCGAAAAAACCACCGTCTCATGGGATCGGACACTCAGGGTCAGGGAAGAATCCAATATATACCTGGTGATGTCTCGGGTGCTATTACAGACAGCGCACTAAACCAAAGTGAATTATCTGCAGGGGGCCCTGGCGCATGAATCTGTTCAGCGGGAACGACCTCGGACCACCAGGGGCCGAGAAAACCACAGACACATGGGCCCGGGCTGTCAGGGTGAGGGAAAAATCCAATATATATCTGGTGATATCTCCGGTGCTATTAGAGATAGCGCAATAAACCAAAGTGAATTATCTATAGGAGGCCCTGGCGCATGAATCTGTGCAGCGGGATCGACCTCGGACCACGAGGGACCGAGAAAACCATCGACACATGGAGCCGGACTGTCAGGGTCAAGGAAAAATCCAATATATATCTGGTGATATGTCGGGTGCTATTAGAGATAGCGCAATAAATCAAAGTGCATTGCCTGTAGGAGGCCCTGGCGCATGAATCTGTGCAGCGGGATCGACCTCGGACCACCACGGGCCGAGAAAATCACCGTCTCATGGGCCCGGAGTGTCAGGGTCAGGGAAAAATGCAATAAATATCTGGTGATATCTCGGGTGCTATTAGAGATAGCGCAATAAAACAAACTGCATTGTCTGCAGGAGGCCCTAGCGCATGAATAGGTGCAGCGGGAACGACCTCGGACCACCAGGGGCCGAGAAAACTACCGTCTCATGGGGCCGGAGTGTCAGGGTCAGGGAAAAATGCAATATATATCTGGTGATATCTCGGGTGCTATTAGAGATAGCGCAATAAATCAAAGTGCATTGTCTGTAGGGGGCACTGGCGAATGAATCTGTGCAGCAGGAACGACCTCGGACCACCAGGCGCCGAGAAAATAACAGATATTCGGAATCCGTCACCCAGGGTCATGTAAAAATCCAGCATATATCTGGTGATATCTCGCGTGCTATTACAGATAGCGCAATAAACCAAAGTGAATTGTCTGCAGGAAGCCCTGGCGCATGAATCTGTGCAGCGGGAACGACCTCCGACCACCAGGGGCCGCGAAAACCACCGTCTCATGGGGTCGGACTGTCAGGATCAGGGATAAATCCAATATATATCTGGTGATATCTCGGGTGCTATTAGAGATAGCGCAATAAACCAAAGTGCATTGTCTGTAGGAGGCACTGGCGCATGAATCTGTGCAGCGGGAACGACCTCGGAACAGCAGGGGCCGAGAGAACCACCGTCTCATGGGGTGGGACACTCAGGGTCAGGGAAAAATCCAATATATATCTGGTGATATCTCGGGTGCTATTACAGACAGCGCACTAAGCCAAAGTGAATTATCTGCAGGGGGCCCTGGCGCATGAATCTGTGCAGCGGGAACGACCTCGGACCACCAGGGGCCGAGAAAACTACCGTCTCATGGGGCCGGACGCTCAGGGTCAGGAAAAATCCGATATATATCTGGTGATATCTCGGGTGCTATTACAGATAGCGCAATAAACCAAAGTGAATTATCTGCAGGGGGCCCTGGCGCATGAATCTGTGCAGCGGGATCGACCTCGGACCACGAGGGACCGAGAAAACCATCGACACATTGGGCCGGACTGTCAGGGTCATAGGAAAAATCCAATATATATCTGGTGATATCTCGGGTGCTATTACAGATAGCGTAATAAATCAAACTGCATTTTCCGTAGGAGGCCCTGGCGCCTGAATCTGTGCAGCGGGATCGACCTCGGACCACCAGGGGCCGAGAAAATCAAAGTCTCATGGGGCCGGACTGTCAGGGTCAGGGAAAAATCCAATATGAATCTGGTGATATCTCGGGTGCTATTAGAGATAGCGCAATAAATCAAAGTGAATTATCTGCAGGGGGCCCTGCCGCATGAATCTGTGAAACGGGGACGACCTCGGACCACCAGGGGCCGAGAAAACCACCGTCTCATGGGGTCGGACACTCAGGGTCAGGGAAAAATCCAATATATATCTGGTGATATCTCGGGTGCTATTACAGATAGCGCAATAAATCAAAGTGCACTGTCTGTAGGAGGCGCTGGCGCATAAATCTGTGCAGCGGGATCGACCACGGATCACCAGGGGCCGAGAGAACCACCGACACATGGGGCCGGACACTCAGGGTCGGGGAAAAATTCAATATATATCTGGTGATATCTTGGGTGCTATTAGAGATAGCGCAATAAACCAAAGTGAATTATCTATAGGAGGCCCCGGCGAATGAATCTGTGCAGCGGGATCGACCTCGGACCACGAGGGACCGAGAAAACCATCGACACATTGGGCCGGACTGTCAGGGTCATAGGAAAAATCCAATATATATCTGGTTATATCTCGGGTGCTATTAGAGTTAACGCAATAAATCAAAGTGCATTGTCTGTAGGAGGCCCTGGCGCATGAATCTGTGCAGTGGGAACGACCTCGGACCACCAGGTGCCGAGAAAACTACCGTCTCATGGGGCCGGACGCTCAGGGTCAGGGAAAAATCCAATATGAATCTGGTGATATCTCGGGTGCTATTAGAGATAGCGCAATAAATCAAAGTGAATTATCTGCAGGGGGCCCTGCCGCATGAATCTGTGCAGCGGGAACGACCTCGGACCACCAGGGGCCGAGAAAACCACCGTCTCATGGGGTCGGACACTCAGGGTCAGGGAAAAATCCAATATATATCTGGTGATATCTCGGGTGCTATTAGACATAGCGCAATAAATCAAAGTGCACTGCCTGTAGGAGGCCCTGGCGCATAAATCTGTGCAGCGGGATCGACCACGGATCACCAGGGGCCGAGAAAACCACCGTCTCATGGGGTCGGACTGTCAGGGTCAGGGAAAAATCCAATATATATCTGGTGATATCTCGGGTGCTATTAGAGATAGCGCAATAAATCAAAGTGCATTGTCTGTAGGAGGCCGTGGCGCATCAATCTGTGCAGCGGGAACGACCTCGGACCACCAGGGGCCGAGAAAATCACCGTCTCATGGGGCCGAACTGTCAGGATCAGGGAAAAGTCCAATATATATCTGGTGATATCTCGGGTGCTATTACAGATAGCGCAATAAATCAAAGTGCATTGTCTGTAGGAGGCCCTGGCGCATGAATCTGTGCAGCGGGATCGACCTCGGAATACCAGGGGCCGAGAAAACCACCGACACATGGGGCCGGACAATCAGGGTCTGGGAAAAATCCAATATATACCTGGTGATATCTCGGGTGCTATTACAGACAGCGCACTAAACCAAAGTGAATTATCTGCAGGCGGCCCTGGCGCATGAATCTGTGTAGCAGGAACGACCTCGGACCACCAGGCGCCGAGAAAATAACAGATATTCGGAATCCGTCACCCAGGGTCATGTAAAAATCCAGCATATATCTGGTGATATCTCGCGTGCTATTACAGATAGCGCAATAAACCAAAGTGAATTGTCTGCAGGAAGCCCTGGCGCATGAATCTGTGCAGCGGGTACGACCTCGGACCACCAGGGGCCGAGAAAACTACCGTCTCATGGGGCCGGACTGTCAGGGTCAGGGGAAATCCAATATATATCTAGTGATATCTCGGGTGCTATTACAGACAGCGCACTAAACCAAAGTGAATTATCTGCAGGGGGCCCTGGCGCATGAATCTGTTCAGCGGGAACGACCTCGGACCACCAGGGGCCGAGAAAACCACAGACACATGGGGCCGGGCTGTCAGGGTGAGGGAAAAATCCAATATATATCTGGTGATATCTCCGGTGCTATTAGAGATAGCGCAATAAACCAAAGTGAATTATCTATAGGAGGCCCTGGCGCATGAATCTGTGCAGCGGGATCGACCTCGGACCACGAGGGACCGAGAAAACCATCGACACATGGGGCCGGACTGTCAGGGTCAAGGAAAAATCCAATATATATCTTGTGATATGTCGGGTGCTATTAGAGATAGCGCAATAAATCAAAGTGCATTGCCTGTAGGAGGCCCTGGCGCATGAATCTGTGCAGCGGGATCGACCTCGGACCACCACGGGCCGAGAAAATCACCGTCTCATGGGCCCGGAGTGTCAGGGTCAGGGAAAAATGCAATAAATATCTGGTGATATCTCGGGTGCTATTAGAGATAGCGCAATAAAACAAACTGCATTGTCTGCAGGAGGCCCTACCGCATGAATAGGTGCAGCGGGAACGACCTCGGACCAACAGGGGCCGAAAAAACCACCGTCTCATGGGATCGGACACTCAGGGTCAGGGAAAAATCCAATATATACCTGGTGATATCTCGGGTGCTATTACAGACAGCGCACTAAACCAAAGTGAATTATCTGCAGGGAGCCCTGGCGCATGAATCTGTGCAGCAGGAACGACCTCGGACCACCAGGCGCCGAGAAAATAACAGATATTCGGAATCCGTCACCCAGGGTCATGTAAAAATCCAGCATATATCTGGTGATATCTCGCGTGCTATTACAGATAGCGCAATAAACCAAAGTGAATTGTCTGCAGGAAGCCCTGGCGCATGAATCTGTGCAGCGGGTACGACCTCGGACCACCAGGGGCCGAGAAAACTACCGTCTCATGGGGCCGGACTGTCAGGGTCAGGGGAAATCCAATATATATCTAGTGATATCTCGGGTGCTATTACAGATAGCGCAATAAATCAAAGTGCATTGCCTGTAGGAGGCCCTGGCGCATGAATCTGTGCAGCGGGATCGACCTCGGACCACCACGGGCCGAGAAAATCACCGTCTCATGGGGCCGGAGTGTCAGGGTCAGGGGAAAATCCAATATATATCTGGTGATATCTCGGGTGCTATTAGAGATAGCGCAATAAATCAAATTGCATTGTCTGCAGGAGGCCCTAGCGCATGAATCTGTGCAGCGGGAACGACCTCGGACCACCAGGTGCCGAGAAAACTACCGTCTCATGGGGCCGGACGCTCAGGGTCAGGGAAAAATCCAATATATATCTGGTGATATCTCGGGTGCTATTCCAGATAGCGCAATGAAGCAAACTGCAATTTTCTGTAGGAGGCCCTGGCGCATGAATCTGTGCAGCGAGATCGACCTCGGACCTCCAGGGGTCGAGAAAATCACCGTCTCGTGGGGCCGGACAGTCAGGGTCAGGGAAAAATCCAATATATATCTGGTGATATCTCGGGTGCTATTACAGATAGCGCAATAAATCAAACTGCATTTTCTGTATGAGGCCCTGCCGCATGAATCTGTGCAGCGGGATCGACCTCGGACCACCAGGGGCCGAGAAAACCACCGTCTCATGGGGCCGGACACTCAGGGTCAGGGGAAATCCAATATATATCTAGTGATATCTCGGGTGCTATTACAGATAGCGCAATGAAGCAAACTGCAATTTTCTGTAGGAGGCCCTGGCGCATGAATCTGTGCAGCGGGATCGACCTCGGACCACCAGGGGCCTAGAAAACCACCGTCTCATGGGATCGGACACTCAGGGTCAGGGAAAAATCCAATATATATCTGGTGATATCTCGGGTGCTATTACAGACAGCGCACTAAACCAAAGTGAATTATCTGCAGGGGGCCCTGGCGCATGAATCTGTGCAGCGGGAACGACCTCGGACCACCAGGGGCCGAGAAAACCACCGTCTCATGGGGCCGGACACTCAGGGTCAGGGGAAAATCCAATATATATCTGTTGATATCTCGGATGCTGTTACAGATAGCGCAATAAATCAAAGTCCATTGTCTGCAGGAGGCCCTAGCGCATGAATCTGTGCAGCGGGATCGTCCCCGGACCACCAGGGGCCGAGAAAACCACCGTCTCATGGGATCGGACACTCAGGGTCAGGGAAAAATCCAATATATATCTGGTGATATCTCGGGTGCTATTACAGACAGCGCACTAAACCAAAGTGAATTATCTGCAGGGGGCCCTGGCGCATGAATCTGTGCAGCGGGAACGACCTCGGACCACCAGGGGCCGAGAAAACCACCGTCTCATGGGGCCGGACTGTCAGGTTCAAGGAAAATTCCAATATATGTCTGGTGATATCTCGGGTGCTATTAGAGATAGCGCAATAAATCAAAGTGCATTGTCTGTAGGAGGCCCTGGCGCATGAATCTGTGCAGCGGGATCGACCTCGGACCACCACGGGCCGAGAAAATCACCGTCTCATGGGGCCGGAGTTTCAGGGTCAGGGAAAAATGCAATATATATCTGGTGATATCTCGGGTGCTATTAGAGATAGCGCAATAAATCAAAGTGCATCGTCTGTAGGAGGCACTGGCGAATGAATCTGTGCAGCAGGAACGACCTCGGACCACCAGGCGCCGAGAAAATTACAGATATTCGGAATCCGTCACCCAGGGTCATGTAAAAATCCAGCATATATCGGGTGATATCTCGCGTGCAATTACAGATAGCGCAATAAACCAAAGTGAATTGTCTGCAGGAAGCCCTGGTGCATGAACCTGTGCAGCGGGAACGACCTCCGACCACCAGGGGCCGAGAAATCCACCGTCTCATGGGGTCGGACTGTCAGGGTCAGGGATAAATCCAATATATATCTGGTGATATCTCGGGTGCTATTACAGACAGCGCACTAAACCAAAGTGAATTATCTGCAGGGGGCCCTGGCGCATGAATCTGTGCTGCGGGAACGACCTCGGACCACCAGGGGCCGGGAAAACCACAGACACATGGGGCCGGGCTGTCAGGGTGAGGGAAAAATCCAATATATATCTGGTGATATCTCCGGTGCTATTAGAGATAGCGCAATAAACCAAAGTGAATTATCTATAGGAGGCCCTGGCGCATGAATCTGTGTAGCGGGATCGACATCGGACCACGAGGGACCGAGAAAACCATCGACACATGGGGCCGGAGTGTCAGGGTCAGGGAAAAATGCAATATATATCTGGTGATATCTCTGGTGCTATTAGAGATAGAGCAATAAATCAAAGTACATTGTCTGCAGGAGGCCCTGGCGCATGAATCTGTGCAGCGGGATCGAGCTCGGACCACCAGGGGCCGAGAAAATCACCGTCTCATGGGGCCGCACTCTCAGGGTCAGGGAAATCTCCAATATATATCTGGTGATATCTCGGGTGCTAATAGAGATAGCATAATAAACCAAGGTGCATTGTCTGCAGGAGGCCCTGGCGCATGAATCTGTGCAGCGGGAACGACCTCGGACCACCAGGGGCCGAGAAAACCACCGTCTCATGGGGTCGGACACTCAGGGTCAGGGAAAAATCCAATATATATCTGGTGATATCTCGGGTGCTATTCCAGATAGCGCAATAAATCAAAGTGCATTGTCTGTAGGAGGCCGTGGCGCATGAATCTGTGCAGCGGGAACGACCTCGGACCACCAGGGGCCGAGAAAATCACCGTCTCATGGGGCCGAATTGTCAGGGTCAGGGAAAAGTCCAATATATATCTGGTGATATCTCGGGTGCTATTACAGATAGCGCAATAAACCAAAGTGAATTATCTGCAGGAGGCCCTGGAACATGTATCTGTGCAGCGGGAACGACCTCGGACCACCAGGGGCGGAGAAAACTACCGTCTCATGGGGCCGGACACTCAGGGTCAGGGAAAAATCCAATATACATCTGGTGATATCTCGGGTGCTATTAGAGATAGCGCAATAAACCAAAGTGAATTATCTGCAGGAGGCCCTGGCGCATGAATCTGTGTAGCGGGATCGACCTCGGACCACCAGGGGCCGAGAAAACTACCTTCTCATGAGGCCGGACTGTCAGGGTCAGGGGAAATCCAATATATATCTGGTGATATCTCGGGTGCTATTACAGGTAGCGCAATAAATCAAAGTGCATTGTCTGTAGGAGGCCCTGGCGCATGAATCTGTGCAGCGGGATCGACCTCGGACCACCAGTGGCCGAGAAAATCACCGTCTCATGGTGCCGGACTATCAGGGTCAGGGAAAAATCCAATATATATCTGGTGATATCAAGGGTGCCATTAGAGATAGCATAATAAACCAAAGTGCATTGTCTGCAGGAGGCCCTGGCGCATGAATCTGTGCAGCGGGATCGACTGCGGACCACCAGGGGCCGAGAAAACCACCGACACATGGGGCCGGACAATTAGGGTCAGGGGAAAATCCAATATATATCTGGTGATATCTCGGGTGCTATTACAGATAGCGCAATGAATAAAAGTGCATTGTCTGTAGGAGGCCCTGGCGCATGAATCTGTGTAGCGGGATCGACTGCGGACCACCAGGGGCCGAGAAAACTACCGTCTCATGGGGCCGGACAATTAGGGTCAGGGGAAAATCCAATATATATCTGGTGATATCTCGGGTGCTATTACAGATAGCGCAATGAATCAAAGTGCATTGTCTGTAGGAGGCCCGGGCGCATGAATCTGTGCAGCGGGATCGACTGTGGACCACCAGGGGCCGAGAAAACTACCGTCTCATGGGGCCGGACTGTCACGGTCAGGGGAAATCCCATATATATCTAGTGATATCTCGGGTGCTATTAAAGATAGCGCAATAAATCATACTGCATTTTCTGTAGGAGGCCCTGGCGCATGAATCTGTGCAGCGGGATCGACCTCGGAATACCAGGGGCCGAGAAAACCACCGACACATGGGGCCGGACACTCAGGGTCGGGGAAAAATTCAATATATATCTGGGGATATCTCGGGTGCTGTTACAGATAGCGCACTAAACCAAAGTGAATTATCTGCAGGCGGCCCTGGCGCATAAATCTGTGCAGCGAGAACGACCTCGGACCACCAGGGGCCGAGAAAACCACCGTCTCATGGGGTCGGACACTCAGGGTCAGGGAAAAATCCAATATATATCTGGTGATATCTCGGGTGCTATTACAGATAGCGCAATAAATCAAAGGGCATTGTCTGTAGGAGGCCCTGGCGCATGAATCTGTGCAGCGGGATCGACTGCGGACCACCAGGGGCCGAGAAAACTACCGTCTCATGGGGCCGGACAATTAGGGTCAGGGAAAAATCCAATATACATCTGGTGATATCTCGGGTGCTATTAGAGATAGCGCAATAAACCAAAGTGAATTATCTGCAGGAGGCCCTGGCGCATGAATCTGTGTAGCGGGATCGACCTCGGACCACCAGGGGCCGAGAAAACTACCTTCTCATGAGGCCGGACTGTCAGGGTCAGGGGAAATCCAATATATATCTGGTGATATCTCGGGTGCTATTACAGGTAGCGCAATAAATCAAAGTGCATTGTCTGTAGGAGGCCCTGGCGCATGAATCTGTGCAGCGGGATCGACCTCGGACCACCAGTGGCCGAGAAAATCACCGTCTCATGGGGCCGGACTGTCAGGGTCAGGGAAAAATCCAATATATATCTGGTGATATCTCGGGTGCTATTAGAGATAGCGCAATAAAACAAAGTGCATTGTCTGTAGGAGGACCTGGCGCATGAATCTGTGCAGCGGGATCGACCTCGGACCACCAGGGGCCGAGATAATCACCGTCTCATGGTGCCGGACTATCAGGGTCAGGGAAAAATCCAATATATATCTGGTGATATCAAGGGTGCCATTAGAGATAGCATAATAAACCAAAGTGCATTGTCTGCAGGAGGCCCTGGCGCATGAATCTGTGCAGCGGGATCGACTGCGGACCACCAGGGGCCGAGAAAACCACCGACACATGGGGCCGGACAATTAGGGTCAGGGGAAAATCCAATATATATCTGGTGATATCTCGGGTGCTATTACAGATAGCGCAATAAATCAAAGGGCATTGTCTGTAGGAGGCCCTGGCGCATGAATCTGTGCAGCGGGATCGACTGCGGACCACCAGGGGCCGAGAAAACTACCGTCTCATGGGGCCGGACAATTAGGGTCAGGGGAAAATCCAATATATATCTGGTGATATCTCGGGTGCTATTACAGATAGCGCAATGAATCAAAGTGCATTGTCTGTAGGAGGCCCGGGCGCATGAATCTGTGCAGCGGGATCGACTGCGGACCACCAGGGGCCGAGAAAACTACCGTCTCATGGGGCCGGACTGTCACGGTCAGGGGAAATCCCATATATATCTAGTGATATCTCGGGTGCTATTACAGATAGCGCAATAAATCATACTGCATTTTCTGTAGGAGGCCCTGGCGCATGAATCTGTGCAGCGGGATCGACCTCGGAATACCAGGGGCCGAGAAAACCACCGACACATGGGGCCGGACAATCAGGGTCGGGGAAAAATTCAATATATATCTGGGGATATCTCGGGTGCTGTTACAGATAGCGCACTAAACCAAAGTGAATTATCTGCAGGCGGCCCTGGCGCATAAATCTGTGCAGCGAGAACGACCTCGGACCACCAGGGGCCGAGAAAACCACCGTCTCATGGGGTCGGACACTCAGGGTCAGGGAAAAATCCAATATATATCTGGTGATATCTCGGGTGCTATTACAGATAGCGCAATAAATCAAAGGGCATTGTCTGTAGGAGGCCCTGGCGCATGAATCTGTGCAGCGGGATCGACTGCGGACCACCAGGGGCCGAGAAAACTACCGTCTCATGGGGCCGGACAATTAGAGTCAGGGGAAAATCCACTATATATCTGGTGATATCTCGGGTGCTATTACAGATAGCGCAATGAATCAAAGTGCATTGTCTGTAGGAGGCCCTGGCGCATGAATCTGTGCAGCGGGATCGACCTCGGACCACCAGTGGCCGAGAAAATCACCGTCTCATGGGGCCGGACTGTCAGGGTCAGGGAAAAATCCAATATATATCTGGTGATATCTCGGGTGCTATTAGAGATAGCGCAATAAAACAAAGTGCATTGTCTGTAGGAGGACCTGGCGCATGAATCTGTGCAGCGGGATCGACCTCGGACCACCAGGGGCCGAGATAATCACCGTCTCATGGGGCCGGACACTCAGGGTCAGGGAAAAATCCAATATATATCTGGTGATATCAAGGGTACCATTAGAGATAGCGTAATAAACCAAAGTGCATTGTCTGCAGGAGGCCCTGGCGCATGAATCTGAACAGCCGGATCGACCTCGGACCACCAGGGGCCGAGAAAACTACCGTCTCATGGGGCCGGACTGTCAGGGTCAGGGGAAATCCAATATATATCTAGTGATATCTCGGGTGCTATTACAGATAGCGCAATAAATCAAACTGCATTTTCTGTAGGAGGCCCTGGCGCATGAATCTGTGCAGCGGGATCGACCTCGGACCACCAGTGGCCGAGAAAACCACCGACACATGGGGCCGGACAATCAGGGTCAGGGGAAAATCCAATATATATCTGGTGATATCTCGGGTGCTATTACAGATAGCGCAATGAATCAAAGTGCATTGTCTGTAGGAGGCCCTGGCGCATGAATCTGTGCAGCGGGATCGACCGCGGACCACCAGGGGCCGAGAAAACTACCGTCTCATGGGGCCGGACTGTCAGGGTCAGGGGAAATCCCATATATATCTAGTGATATCTCGGGTGCTATTACAGATAGCGCAATAAATCAAATTGCATTTTCTGTAGGAGACCCTGGCGCATGAATCTGTGCAGCGGGATCGACCTCGGACCACCAGGGGCCGAGAAAACCACCGACACATGGGGCCGGACAATTAGGGTCAGGGGAAAATCCAATATATATCTGGTGATATCTCGGGTGCTATTAGAGATAGCGCAATAAACCAAAGTGAATTATCTGCAGGAGGCCCTGTCGCATGAATCTGTGCAGCGGGATCGACCTCGGAATACCAGGGGCCGAGAAAACCACCGACACATGGGGCCGGACACTCAGGGTCGGGGAAAAATTCAATATATATCTGGGGATATCTCGGGTGCTGTTACAGATAGCGCAATAAACCAAAGTGAATTATCTGCAGGAGCCCCTGGAACATGAATCTGTGCAGCGGGAACGACCTCGGACCACCAGGGGCCGAGAAAACTACCTTCTCATGAGGCCGGACTGTCAGGGTCAGTGGAAATCCAATATATATCTGGTGATATCTCGGGTGCTATTACAGGTAGCGCAATAAATCAAAGTGCATTGTCTGTAGGAGGCCCTGGCGCATGAATCTGTGCAGCGGGATCGACCTCGGACCACCAGTGGCCGAGAAAATCACCGTCTCATGGGGCCGGACTGTCAGGGTCAGGGAAAAATCCAATATATATATCTGGTGATATCTCGGGTGCTATTAGAG
Organism: Nomia melanderi; assembly: GCF_051020985.1. NCBI lineage: Eukaryota > Metazoa > Arthropoda > Insecta > Hymenoptera > Halictidae > Nomia > Nomia melanderi. Next base: position 614,557 of record NW_027475162.1, on the reverse strand, counting down.
ATAGCGCAATAAAACAAAGTGCATTGTCTGTAGGAGGCCCTGGCGCATGAATCTGTGCAGCGGGATCGACCTCGGACCACCAGGGGCCGAGATAATCACCGTCTCATGGGGCCGGACTGTCAGGGTCAGGGAAAAATCCAATATATATCTGGTGATATCTCGGGTGCTATTAGTGATAGCGCAATAAACCAAAGTGAATTATCTGCAGGAGGCCCTGGCGCATGAATGTGTGCAGCGGGAGCGATCTCGGACCACCAGGGGCCGAGAAAACCACCGTCTCATGGGGCCGACACTCAGGGTCCGGGGAAAATCCAATATATATCTAGTGATATCTCGGGTGCTATTACAGATAGCGCAATAAATCAAACTGAATTTTCTGTAGGGGGCCCTGGCGCATGAATCTGTGCAGCGGGATCGACCTCGGCCCACCAGGGGCCGAGAAAACCACCGACACATGGGGCCGGACGCTCAGGGTCGGGGAAAAATTCAATATATATCTGGTGATATCTCGGGTGCTCTTACAGATAGCGCAATAAACCAAAGTGAATTATCTGCAGGGCGCCCTGGCGCATGAATCTGTGCAGCGGGAACGACCTGGGACCAGCAGGGGCCGAGAAAACCACCGACACATGGGGCCGGACTGTCAGGGTCAGGGAAAAATCCAATATATATCTGGTGATACCTCGTGCGCTATTAGAGACAGCTGAAATAAATCAAAGTGCATTGTCGGCAGGGGGCCCTAGCGCATGAATCTGTGCAGCGGGAACGACCTCGGACCACCAGGGGCCGAGAAAATCACCGTCTCATGGGGCCGGACTGTCAGGTTCAGGGAACAATCTAATATATATCTGGTGATATCTCGGGTGCTATTAGAGATAGCGCAATAAATCAAAGTGCATTGTCTGCAGGAGGCCCTAGCGCATGATTCTGTGCAGCGGGAACGACTTCGGACCACCATTGGCCGAGAAAACTACCGTCTCATGGGGCCGGACGCTCAGGGTCAGGGAAAAATCCAATATATATCTGGTGATATCTCGGGTGCTATTAGAGATAGCATAATAAACCAAGGTGCATTGTCTGCAGGAGGCCCTGGCGCATGAATCTGTGCAGCGGGAACGACCTCGGACCGCCAGGGGCCGAGAAATCCACCGTCTCATGGAGTGAGACACTCAGGGTCAGGGAAAAATCCAATATATATCTGGTGATATCTCGGGTGCTATTACAGATAGCGCAATAAATCAAAGTGCATTATCTGTAGGAGGCCGTGGCGCATGAATCTGTGCAGCGGGAACGACCTCGGACCACCAGGGGCCGAGAAAACCACCGTCTCATGGGGTCGGACACTCAGGGTCAGGGAAAAATACAATATATATCTGCTGATATCGCGGGTGCTATTACGGATAGCGCAATAAATCAAAGTGCATTGTCTGTAGGAGGCCCTGGCGCATGAATCTGTGCAGCGGGATCGACCTCGGACCTCCAGGGGCCGAGAAAATCACCGTCTCATCGGGCCGAACTGTCAGGGACAGGGAAAAATCCAATATATATCTGGTGATATCTCGGGTGCTATTACAGATAGCGCAATAAATCAAAGTGCATTGTCTGTAGGAGGCCCTGGCGCATGAATCTGTGCAGCGGGATCGACCTCGCACCACCAGGGGCCGAGAAAACCACCGACACATGGGGCCGGACACTCAGGGTCGGGGAAAAATTCAATATATATCTGGGGATATCTCGGGTGCTCTTACAGATAGCGCACTAAACCAAAGTGAATTATCTGCAGTCGGCCCTGGCGCATAAATCTGTGCAGCGGGAACGACCTCGAACCTCCAGGGGCCGTGAAAACCACCGACACATGGGGCCGGACTGTCAGGGTCTGGCAAAAATCCAATATATATCTGGTAATATCTCGTGTGCTATTAGAGATATGGCAATAAACCAAAGTGAGTTATCTATAGGAGGCCCTGGCGCATGAATCTGTGCAGCGGGAACGCCCTCGGAACACCAGGGGCCGTGAAAACTACCGTCACATGGGGCCGGACTGTCAGGGTCAGGGAAAAATCCAATATATATCTGGTGATATCTCGGGTGCTATTAGAGATAGCGCAATAAACCAATGTGAATTATCTGCAGGAGGCCCTGTCGCATGAATCTGTGCAGCGGGAACGAACTCGGACCACCAGGGGCCGAGAAAACCACCGTCTCATGGGGCCGGACGCTCAGGGTCAGGGAAAAATCCAATACATATCTGGTGATATCTCGGGTGCTATTACAGGTAGCGCAATAAATCGAAGTGCATTGTCTGTAGGAGGCACTGGCGAATGAATCTATGCATCAGGAACGACCACGGACCACCAGGCGCCGAGAAAACCACCGACACATGGTGCCGGACACTCAGGGTCAGGGAAAAATCCAATATATATCTGGGGATATCTCGGGTGCTGTTACAGATAGCGCACTAAACCAAAGTGAATTATCTGCAGGCGGCCCTGGCGCATAAATCTGTGCAGCGGGAACGACCTCGGACCACCAGGGGCCGAGAAAACCACCGACACATGGGGCCGGACACTCAGGGTCAGGGAAAAATCCAATATATATCTGGTGATATCTCGGGTGCTATCACAGATAGCGCAATAAATCAAAGTGCATTGTCTGTAGGAGGCCCTGGCGCATGAATATGTGCAGCGGGATCGACCTCGGACCACCAGGGGCGGAGAAAACCACCGTCTCATGGGGCCGGGCACTCAGGGTCAGGGGAAAATCCAATACATATCTGCTGATATCTCGCATGCTATTACAGATAGCGCAATAAATCAAAGTGCATTGTCTGCAGGAGGCCCTCGCGCATGAATCTGTGCAGCGGGAACGACCTCGGACCACCAGGGGCCGAGAAAACTACCGTCTCATGGGGCCGGACACTCAGGGTCAGGGAAAAATCCAATATATATCTGGTGATATCTCGGGTGCTATTAGAGATATCATAATAAACCAACGTGCATTGTCTGCAGGAGGCCCTGGCGCATGAATCTGTGCAGCGGGAACAACCTCGGACCGCCAGGGGCCGAGAAAACCACCGCCTCATGGGGTGGGACACTCAGGATCAGGGAAAAATCCAATATATATCTGGTGATATCTCGGGTGCTATTAGAGATAGCGCAATAAATCAAAGTGCATTGTCTGCAGGAGGCCCTCGCGCATGAATCTGTGCAACGGGAACGACCTTGGACTACCAGGGGCCGAGAAAATCACCGTCTCATGGGGCCGGACTGGCAGGGACAGGGAAAAATCCAATATATATCTGGTGATATCTCGGGTGCTCTTACAGATAGCGCACTAAACCCAAGTGAATTATCTGCAGGGGGCCCTAGCGCATGAATCGGTGCAGTGGGAACGACCTCGGACCACCAGGGGGCCGAGAAAACCACCGTCTCATGGGGCCGGACACTCAGGGTCAGGGGAAAATCCAATATATATCTGGTGATATCTCGGGTGCTATTAGAGATAGCGCAATAAACCAAAGTGAATTATCTGCAGGAGGACCTGGTGCATGCATCTGTGCAGCGGGAACGACCTCGGACCTCCAGGAGGCCGAGAAAACCACCGTCTCATGGGGCCGGACACTCAGGGACAGGGAAAAATCCGATATATATCTGGTCATACCTCGGGTGCTATTACAGATAGCGCAATAAATCAAAGTGCATTGTCTGTAGGAGGCACTGGCGCATGCATCTGTGCAGCGGGAACGACCTCGTACCACCAGGGGGCCGTGAAAACCACAGTCTCATGGGGCCGGACACTCAGTGTCAGAGGAAAATCCAATATATATCTGGTGATATCTCGGGTGCTATTAGAGATAGCGCAATAAATCAAAGTGAATTATCTGCAGGAGGCCCTGGAGCATGCATCTGTGCAGCGGGAACGACCTCGGACAACCAGCGGGCCGAGAACACCACCGTCTCATGGGGCCGGACACTCAGGTACAGGGGAAAATCCAATATATATCTGCTGATATCTCGGGTGCTATTACAGATAGCGCAATAAATCAAAGTGCATTGTCTGTAGGAGGCCCTGGCGCATGCATCTGTGCAGCGGGAACGACCTCGGAACACCAGGGGCCGATAAAACCACAGTCTCATGGGGCCGGACACTCAGGTTCAGGGGAAAATCCAATATATATCTGGTGATATCTCGGGTGCTATTAGAGATAGCGCAATAAACCAAAGTGAATTATCTGCAGGAGGCCCTGGCGCGTGTATCTGTGCAGCGGGAATGACCTCGGAACACCAGGGGGCCGAGAAAACCACCGTCTCAGGGGGCCGGACACTCAGGGTCAGGGAAAAATCCAATATATATCTGGTGATCTCTCGGGTGTTATTACAGATAGCGCAATAAATCAAAGTGCATTGTTTGTAGGAGGCACTGGCGCATGCATCTGTGCAGCGGGAACGACCTCGGACCACCAGGGGGCCGTGAAAACCACCGTCTCATGGGGCCGGGCACTCAGGGTCAGGGGAAAATCCAATACATATCTGCTGATATCTCGCATGCTATTACAGATAGCGCAATAAATCAAAGTGCATTGTCTGCAGGAGGCCCTCGCGCATGAATCTGTGCAGCGGGAACGACCTCGGACCACCAGGGGCCGTGAAAACCACAGTCTCATGGGGCCGGACACTCAGGGTCAAGGGAAAATCCAATATATATCTGGTGATATCTCGGGTGCTATTGGAGATAGCGCAATAAACCAAAGTGAATTATCTGCAGGCGGCCCTGGCGCATGAATCTGTGCAACCGGAACGACCTCGGACCACCAGGGTACCGAGAAAACCACAGTCTCATGGGGCCGGACACTCAGGGACAGGGAATATCCAATATATATCTGGTGATATCTCGGGTGCTATTTGAGATAGCGTAATAAACCAAAGTGAATTATCTGCAGGGGGGCCTGTCGCAGGAATCTGTGCAGCGGGAACGACCTCGGACCACCAGGGGCCGAGAAAACCACAGTCTCATGGGGCCGGAAACTCAGGGTCAGGGAAAAATCCAATATATATCTGGTGATATCTCGGGTTCTCCTAGAGATAGCGCAATAGTCCAAAGTGAATTATCTGCAAGAGGCCCTGGCGCATGAATCTGTGCAGCGGGAACGACCTCGGTCCACCAGGGGCCGAGAAATCCACCGTGTCATGGGGCCGGACACTCAGATTCAGGGAAAAATCCAATATATATCTGGTGATATCTCGGGTGCTATTACAGATAGCGCAATAAATCAAAGTGCATTGTCTGTAGGAGGCCCTGGCGCATGAATCTGGGCAGCGGGAACGACCTCGGACCACCAGGGGCCGAGAAAACCACCGTCCCATGGGGCCGGACACTCAGGGTCAGGGAAAAATCCAATATACATCTGGTGATATCTTGGGTGCTATTACAGATAGCGCAATAAACCAAAGTGAATTATCTGTAGGAGGCCCTGGCGCATGAATCTGTGCAGCGGGAACGACCTCGGACCACCAGGGGCCGAGAAAACCACAGTCTCATGGGGCCGGACACTCAGGGTCAGGGGAAAATCCAATATATGTCTGCTGATATCTCGGGTGCTATTTGAGATAGCGCAATAAACCAAAGTGAATTATCTGCAGGAGGCCCTGGCGCCTGCATCCGTGCAGCGGGAACGACCTCGGACCACCAGGGGGCCGAGAAAAGCACAGTCTCATGGGGCCGGACACTCAGGGTCAGGGAAAAATCCAATATATATCTGGTGATATCTCGGGTTCTCCTAGAGATAGCGCAATAGTCCCAAGTGAATTATCTGCAGGAGGCCCTGGCGCATGAATCTGTGCAGCGGGAACGACCTCGGACCACCAGGGGCCGAGAAAACCACCGTCCCATGGGGCCGGACACTCAGGGTCAGGGAAAAATCCAATATACATCTGGTGATATCTTGGGTGCTATTACAGATAGCGCAATAAACCAAAGTGAATTATCTGCAGGAGGCCCTGGCGCATGAATCTGTGCAGCGGGAACGACCTCGGACCACCAGGGGCCGAGAAAACCACCGTCTCATGGGGCCGGATAGTCAGGGTCAGGGAGAAATCCATTATATATCCGGTGATATCTCGGGTGCCATTAGAGATAGCGCGCTAAATCAAAGTGCATTGTCTGCGGGGGGCCCTGTCGCATGAATCTGTTGCAGCCGCCACGACCTCGGACCACCAGGGCCCGAGAAAATTACAGATATTCGGAATCCGTAACCCAAGTTCATGTAAAAATCCAGCATACATTTGGTGATATCTCGGGTGCTGTTACAGATAGCGCAATAAATCAAAGTGCATTGTCTGCAGGAGGCCCTGGGCCATGAATCTGTGCAGCGGGAACGACCTCGGACCACCAGGGGCCGAGAAAACCACCGTCTCATGGGGCCGGACACTCAGGGTCAGAGGAAAATACAATATATATCTGGTGATATCTCGGGTGCTATTAGAGATAGCGCAATAAACCTAAGTGATTTATCTGCAGGAGGACCTGGCGCATGCATCCCTGCAGCGGGAACGACCTCGGACCACCAGGGTCTGAGAAAACCACCGACACATGGGGCCGGACACTCAGGGTCAGGGAAAAATCCAGTATATATCTAGTGATATCTCGGGTGCTATTACAGATAGCGCAATAAATCAAAGTGCATTGTCCGTAGGAGGCCCTTGCGCATGAATCTGTGCAGTAGGAACGACATCGGACCCCCAGGGGCCTAGAAAATTACTGATTTTCGGTATCCGTCACGCAATGTCATGTAAAAATCCAGCATATATCTGGTGATATCTCGGGTGCTATTACAGATAGCGCAATAAATCAAAGTGCATTGTCTGTAGGAGGTCCTGCCGCATGAATCTGTGCAGCAGGAACGACATCGGACCACCAGGGGTAGAGAAAATTACAGATTTTCGGTATCCGTCACCCAAAGTCATGTAAAAATCCAGAATGTATATGGTGCTTTCTCGGGTGCTATTACAGATAGCGCGATAAATCAAAGTGCATTGTCTGCAGGAATCGCTGGCGCAAGAAAGCGTACTGCGGGAACGACCTAGGACCACCAGGGGCCGAGAAAATCACCGTCTCATGGGGCCGGACACTCAGGGTCAGGGAAAAATCCAATATATATCTGGTGATATCTCTGGTGCCATTAGAGATAGCGCAATAAACCAAAGTGAGTTATGTGCAGGGTCCCTGGCGCAGGAACCTGTGCAGCGGGAACGACCTCAGACAACCAGGGGCCGAGAAAACCACCGTCTCATGGGGCCGGAATTTCAGGGTCAGAGAAAAATCCAATATATATCTGGTGATATCTCGGGTGCTATTAGAGATCGCGCAATAAATCAAAGTGCATTGTCCGTAGGAGGCCCTTGCGCATGAATCTGTGCAGCAGGAACGACATCGGACCACCAGGGGCCGAGAAAATTACAGAATTTCGATATCCATCACGCAATGTCATGTAAAAATCCAATATATATCTGGTGATATCGCGGGTTCTATTACAGATAGCGCGATAAAACAAAGTGCATTGTCCGCAGGAAGCCCTGGCGCATGAATGCGTGCAGCGGGAACGACCTCGGACCACCAGGGGCCGAGAAAACCACCGTCTCATGGGGCCGGACACTCAGGGTCAGGAAAAATCAAATATATATCTAGTGATATTTCGGGTGCTATTAGAGATAGTGCAATAAACTAAAGTGATTTATCTGCAGCAGGCCCTGGCGCATGAATCTGTGCAGCGGGAACGACCTCGGACCACCAGGGGCCGAGAAAACCACCGTCACATGGGGCCGGACACTCAGGGTCAGAGAAAAATCCAATATATATCTGGTGATATCTCGGGTGCTATTAGAGATAGCGCAATAAATAAAAGTGCATTGTCCGTAGGAGGCCCTTGCGCATGAATCTGAGCAGAGGCAACGACCTCGGACCACCAGGGGCCGAGAAAACCACCGTCACATGGGGCCGGACACTCAGGGTCAGAGAAAAATCCAATATATATCTGGTGATATCTCGGGAGCTATTACAGATAGCGCAATAAATCAAAGTGCATTGTCTGTAGGAGGCCCTGGCGCATGAATCTGGGCAGCGGGAACGACCTCGGACCACCAGGGGCCGAGAAAACCACCGTCCCATGGGGCCGGACACTCAGGGTCAGGGAAAAATCCAATATACATCTGGTGATATCTTGGGTGCTATTACAGATAGCGCAATAAACCAAAGTGAATTATCTGTAGGAGGCCCTGGCGCATGAATCTGTGCAGCGGGAACGACCTCGGACCACCAGGGGCCGAGAAAACCACAGTCTCATGGGGCCGGACACTCAGGGTCAGGGGAAAATCCAATATATGTCTGCTGATATCTCGGGTGCTATTTGAGATAGCGCAATAAACCAAAGTGAATTATCTGCAGGAGGCCCTGGCGCCTGCATCCGTGCAGCGGGAACGACCTCGGACCACCAGGGGGCCGAGAAAAGCACAGTCTCATGGGGCCGGACACTCAGGGTCAGGGAAAAATCCAATATATATCTGGTGATATCTCGGGTTCTCCTAGAGATAGCGCAATAGTCCCAAGTGAATTATCTGCAGGAGGCCCTGGCGCATGAATCTGTGCAGCGGGAACGACCTCGGACCACCAGGGGCCGAGAAAACCACCGTCCCATGGGGCCGGACACTCAGGGTCAGGGAAAAATCCAATATACATCTGGTGATATCTTGGGTGCTATTACAGATAGCGCAATAAACCAAAGTGAATTATCTGCAGGAGGCCCTGGCGCATGAATCTGTGCAGCGGGAACGACCTCGGACCACCAGGGGCCGAGAAAACCACCGTCTCATGGGGCCGGATAGTCAGGGTCAGGGAAAAATCCATTATATATCCGGTGATATCTCGGGTGCCATTAGAGATAGCGCGCTAAATCAAAGTGCATTGTCTGCGGGGGGCCCTGTCGCATGAATCTGTTGCAGCCGCCACGACCTCGGACCACCAGGGCCCGAGAAAATTACAGATATTCGGAATCCGTAACCCAAGTTCATGTAAAAATCCAGCATACATTTGGTGATATCTCGGGTGCTGTTACAGATAGCGCAATAAATCAAAGTGCATTGTCTGCAGGAGGCCCTGGGCCATGAATCTGTGCAGCGGGAACGACCTCGGACCACCAGGGGCCGAGAAAACCACCGTCTCATGGGGCCGGACACTCAGGGTCAGAGGAAAATACAATATATATCTGGTGATATCTCGGGTGCTATTAGAGATAGCGCAATAAACCTAAGTGATTTATCTGCAGGAGGACCTGGCGCATGCATCCCTGTAGCGGGAACGACCTCGGACCACCAGGGTCTGAGAAAACCACCGACACATGGGGCCGGACACTCAGGGTCAGGGAAAAATCCAGTATATATCTAGTGATATCTCGGGTGCTATTACAGATAGCGCAATAAATCAAAGTGCATTGTCCGTAGGAGGCCCTTGCGCATGAATCTGTGCAGTAGGAACGACATCGGACCCCCAGGGGCCTAGAAAATTACTGATTTTCGGTATCCGTCACGCAATGTCATGTAAAAATCCAGCATATATCTGGTGATATCTCGGGTGCTATTACAGATAGCGCAATAAATCAAAGTGCATTGTCTGTAGGAGGTCCTGCCGCATGAATCTGTGCAGCAGGAACGACATCGGACCACCAGGGGTAGAGAAAATTACAGATTTTCGGTATCCGTCACCCAAAGTCATGTAAAAATCCAGAATGTATATGGTGCTTTCTCGGGTGCTATTACAGATAGCGCGATAAATCAAAGTGCATTGTCTGCAGGAATCGCTGGCGCAAGAAAGCGTACTGCGGGAACGACCTAGGACCACCAGGGGCCGAGAAAATCACCGTCTCATGGGGCCGGACACTCAGGGTCAGGGAAAAATCCAATATATATCTGGTGATATCTCTGGTGCCATTAGAGATAGCGCAATAAACCAAAGTGAGTTATGTGCAGGGTCCCTGGCGCAGGAACCTGTGCAGCGGGAACGACCTCAGACAACCAGGGGCCGAGAAAACCACCGTCTCATGGGGCCGGAATTTCAGGGTCAGAGAAAAATCCAATATATATCTGGTGATATCTCGGGTGCTATTAGAGATCGCGCAATAAATCAAAGTGCATTGTCCGTAGGAGGCCCTTGCGCATGAATCTGTGCAGCAGGAACGACATCGGACCACCAGGGGCCGAGAAAACCACCGTCTCATGGGGCCGGACACTCAGGGTCAGGAAAAATCAAATATATATCTAGTGATATTTCGGGTGCTATTAGAGATAGTGCAATAAACTAAAGTGATTTATCTGCAGCAGGCCCTGGCGCATGAATCTGTGCAGCGGGAACGACCTCGGACCACCAGGGGCCGAGAAAACCACCGTCACATGGGGCCGGACACTCAGGGTCAGAGAAAAATCCAATATATATCTGGTGATATCTCGGGTGCTATTAGAGATAGCGCAATAAATAAAAGTGCATTGTCCGTAGGAGGCCCTTGCGCATGAATCTGAGCAGAGGCAACGACCTCGGACCACCAGGGGCCGAGAAAACCACCGTCACATGGGGCCGGACACTCAGGGTCAGAGAAAAATCCAATATATATCTGGTGATATCTCGGGAGCTATTAGAGATAGCGCAATAAATCTAAGTGCATTGTCTGCAGGATGCTCTGGCGCATGAATCTGGGCAGCGGGAACGACCTCGCACCACCAGGGGCCGAGAAAACAACCGTCTCATGGGGGCGGACACTCGGGGTCAGGGGAAAATACAATATATATCTGGTGATATCTCGGGTGCTATTACAGATAGCGCAAAATATCAAAGTACTTTGTCCGTAGGAGGCCCCTGCGCGTGAATCTGTGCAGCAGGAACGACATCGGACCACCAGGGGCCGAGAAAATTACAGATATTCGGTGTCCGTCACCAAAATTCATGTAAAAATCCAGCATATATATGGTGCTTTCTCGGGTGCTACTACAGATAGCGCCATAAATCAAAGTGCATTGTCTGTCGGAGGCCCTGGCGCATGAATCTGGGCAGCGGGAACGACCTCGGACCACCAGGGGCCGAGAAAACCACCGTCCCATGGGGCCGGACACTCAGGGTCAGGGAAAAATCCAATATATATCTGGTGATATCTCGGGTGCTATTAGAGATAGCACAAAAAACAAATTGAATTATCTGCAGGAGGCCCTGGCGCATGAATCTGTGCAGCGGGAACGACCTCGGACCACCAGGGGCCGAGAAAACCACCGTCTCATGGGGCTGGATAGTCAGGGTCAGGGAAAAATCCATTATATATCTGGTGATATCTTGGGTGCCATTAGAGATAGAGCGATAAATCAAAGTGCATTGTCTGCGGGGGGCCCTGTCGCATGAATCTGTTGCAGCCGCAACGACCTCGGACCACCAGGGCCCAAGAAAATTACAGATATTCGGAATCCGTAACCCAAGTTCATGTAAAAATCCAGCATACATTTGGTGATATCTCGGGTGCTGTTACAGATAGCGCAATAAACCAAAGTGCATTGTCTGTAGGAGGCCCTGGCGCATGCATCTGTGCAGCGGGAACGACCTCGGACCACAAGGGGCCGAGAAAACCACCGTCTCATGGGGCCGGACACTCAGGGTCAGGGGAAAATCCAATACATATCTGGTGATATCTCGGGTGCTATTAGAGATAGCGCAATAAATCAAAGTGCATTGTCTGTAGGAGGCCCTGGCGCATGATTCTGGGGTGCGAGAACGACCTCGGACCACCAGGGGCCGAGAAAACCACCGTCTCATGGGGCCGGACACTCAGGGTCAGTGGAAAATCCAATATATATCTGGTGATATCTCGGGTGTTATTAGAGATAGCGCAATAAACCAAAGTGAATTATCTGCAGGAGGCCCTGTCGCATGCATCCGTGTGGCGGGAACGACCTCGGACCACCAGGGGGCCGAGAAAACCACAGTCCCATGGGGCCGGACACTCTGGGTCAGGGGAAAATCCAATATATATCTGGTGATATCTCGGGTGCTATTAGAGATAGCGCAATAAACCAAAGTGAATTATCTGCAGGAGGCCCTGGCGCATGCATCTGTGCAGCGGGAACGACCTCGGACAACCAGGGGGCCGAGAAAACCACCGTCTCATGGGGCCGGACATTCAGGGACAGGGAATATCCAATATATATCTGGTGATATCTCGGGTGCTATTACAGATAGCGCAATAAATCAAAGTGCATTGTCTGTAGGAGGCCCTGGCCCATGAATCTGTGCAGCTGGAACGACCTTGTACCACCGGGGGCCGAGAAAACCACCGTCTCATGAGGCCGGATAGTCAGGGTCAGGGAAAAATCTATTATATATCCGGTGTTATCTCGGGTGCCATTAGAGATAGCGCGATAAATCAAAGTGCATTGTCTGCGGGGGGCCCTGTCGCATGAATCTGTTGCAGCCGCAACGACCTCGGACCACCAGGGGCCGAGAAAACCACAGTCTCATGGGGCCGGACACTCAGGGTCAGGGGAAAATCCAATATATGTCTGCTGATATCTCGGGTGCTATTTGAGATAGCGCAATAAACCAAAGTGAATTATCTGCAGGAGGCCCTGGCGCATGCATCCGTGCAGCGGGAACGACCTCGGACCACCAGGGGGCCGAGAAAAGCACAGTCTCATGGGGCCGGACACTCAGGGTCTGGGAAAAATCCAATATATATCTGGTGATATCTCGGGTTCTCCTAGAGATAGCGCAATAGTCCAAAGTGAATTATCTGCAGGAGGCCCTGGCGCATGAATCTGTGCAGCGGGAACGACCTCGGACCACCAGGGGCCGAGAAATCCACCGTGTCATGGGGCCGGACACTCAGATTCAGGGAAAAATCCAATATATATCTGATGATATCTCGGGTGCTATTACAGATAGCGCAATAAATCAAAGTGAATTGTCTGTAGGAGGCCCTGGCGTATGAATCTGGGCAGCGGGAACGACCTCGGACCACCAGGGGCCGAGAAAACCACCGTCCCATGGGGCCGGACACTCAGGGTCAGGGAAAAATCCAATATACATCTGGTGATATCTTGGGTGCTATTACAGATAGCGCAATAAACCAAAGTGAATTATCTGCAGGAGGCCCTGGCGCATGAATCTGTGCAGCGGGAACGACCTCGGACCACCAGGGGCCGAGAAAACCACCGTCTCATGGGGCCGGATAGTCAGGGTCAGGGAAAAATCCATTATATATCCGGTGATATCTCGGGTGCCATTAGAGATAGCGCGCTAAATCAAAGTGCATTGTCTGCGGGGGGCCCTGTCGCATGAATCTGTTGCAGCCGCCACGACCTCGGACCACCAGGGCCCGAAAAAATTACAGATATTCGGAATCCGTAACCCAAGTTCATGTAAAAATCCAGCATACATTTGGTGATATCTCGGGTGCTGTTACAGATAGCGGAATAAATCAAAGTGCATTGTCTGTAGGAGGCCCTGGGGCATGAATCTGTGCAGCGGGAACGACCTCGGACCACCAGGGGCCGAGAAAACCACCGTCTCATGGGGCCGGACACTCAGGCTCAGGGGAAAATCCAATATATATCTGGTGATATCTCGGGTGCTATTAGAGATAGCGCAATAAACCTAAGTGAATTATCTGCAGGAGGACCTGGCGCATGCATCCCTGCAGCGGGAACGACCTCGGACCTCCAGGGTCTGAGAAAACCACCGACACATGGGGCCGGACACTCAGGGTCAGGGAAAAATCCAGTATATATCTAGTGATATCTCGGGTGCTATTACAGATAGCGCAATAAATCAAAGTGCATTGTCCGTAGGAGGCCCTTGCGCATGAATCTGTGCAGTAGGAACGACATCGGACCCCCAGGGGCCGAGAAAATTACTGATTTTCGGTATCCGTCACGCAATGTCATGTAAAAATCCAGCATATATCTGGTGATATCTCGGGTGCTATTACAGACAGCGCAATAAATCAAAGTGCATTGTCTGTAGGAGGCCCTGGCGCATGAATCTGGGCAGCGGGAACGACCTCGGACCACCAGGGGCCGAGAAAACCACCGTCTCATGGGGCCGGACACTCAGGGTCAGGGGAAAATCCAATATATATCTGGTGATATCTCGGGTGCTATTAGAGATAGCGCAATAAACCAAAGTAATTTATCTGCAGGAGGCCCTGGCGCATGAATCTGTGCAGCGGGAACGACCTCGGACCACCAGGGGCCGAGAAAACCTGCGTCTCATGGGGCCGGACACTCAGGGCCTGGGGAAAATCCGATATATATCTGGTGATATCTCGCGTGCTATTAGATATAGCGCAATAAACCAAAGTGAATTATCTGCAGGAGGCCCTGGTGCATGCATCTGTGCAGCGGAAACGACCTCGAACCACCAGGGGCCGAGAAAACCACCGACATTTGATGCCGGACTGTCAGGGACAGGGAAAAATCCAGCATATATCTGGTAATATCTCGGGAGCTACTAGAGATAGCGCAATAAATCTAAGTGC